>NC_091329.1:1779703-1792203 GCF_038502225.1 Cherax quadricarinatus
ACGAAAAAAGAAAATGGAAGGAAATAACAAAAATAGTCCACCACCTTGGAGCCTTGTTGGACTGGAGGCGCAGCCAGTGGCCACCCATGGCCCTCCAGAATTACAACTACTGATGCCAATAACAAAATCCCCCCAACAAACACAGAATACAACCTCGTTCATATTTGCTAATATACAGGGCCTTAAGCCATCCACCAACAACAAAATACCTTTTATCAGTGGACTTCTAGTGGAGTCTAATGCAATGTTTGCAGCCTTCACAGAGACTCACACAAAAGATCACTTTGACAGTGAAATATGGATAAGTGGTTACAACCTTTTTAGATGCGACAGAAAAAACAGGCAACAAGGGGGGGTTGGCCTGTATGTCAAAGAGTCCCTTATCTGCACGGAGTTGCTGAACACCACAAATGAGGTAGTTGAAGTTCTATCAATAAAGATCGAGAACCAAAACCTAGTCATTGTGGTTGTATACAAGCCACCAGATACAACCTCCCAACAGTTCAAGGAACAGCTACTGAAAATCGATTACTGTTTGGAAAACCTTCCAGCTCCATCCCCAAACATCTTACTGCTTGGTGATTTCAACCTAAGGCATACAAAATGGAAAAATGTAGCAAATAATGTTATAGCTGAAACAATCCCCGGAGGTAGCGCAGATGAAAGGTCTCACACACATGAGCTACTAAGTCTCTGCGAAAAACACTCCTTAAGCCAGCAGATAGTGGAGCCAACAAGACTAGAAAACACACTTGACCTTATCTTCACAAATAATGAGGACCTGATAAGAGACATAAGAATATCAAAAACAACAAATTCCGATCACAATCTAATCGAAGTCCAGACGTACATGCATAGGGGTCCTGAACAGCAGAATGCATGTACCGGTGAAGGTGTCTTCACAAAATACAATTTCAACAACAAGAACATCAACTGGGACCAGGTAAACCATGTCCTAAACGAAACATGTTGGGAAGATGTCTTAAATGACATGGACCCAAACCAGTGCCTTGAAAGGATCAACTTCCTGGTAGCTGAAGCATGTTCTAGGCATATTCCCCTAAGAAAGAAGAAGAGCAGGAGTAAACTGGAGAGAAAAAGACGCTCCCTCTACAGAAGACGACGAAGAGTCACTGAGCTCCTCAGGAGTGCTAGAATATCTGATACACGAAAGGAGGCACTGACCAGGGAAGTGGAAACTATCGAACTTAAGCTAAATGACTCTTACAGGAACCAGGAGAGGCAGGAGGAGCTTAAAGCTATTAGTGAAATTGAAAGAAATTCAAAATATTTCTTTTCATATGCCAAAAACAAGGCAAATACCACATCTAGTATCGGGCCCTTACTCAGACAGGATGGGACTTACACAGATGACAACAAGGAAATGAGTGAAATATTGAAATCCCAGTACGACTCTGTGTTTAGTGAACCACTAATCGGTCTGAGGATCGACGACCCAAATGATTTCTTCATGAATGAGCCTCAAAACTCCATAAATGTATGCCAGATTTCCGACATTACCCTAACTCCGATAGATTTCGAAAAAGCCATTGACAACATGCCTATGCACTCAGCCCCGGGCCCAGACTCGTGGAACTCTGTTTTCATTAAGAACTGCAAGAAACCCCTCTCGCGTGCCCTAAGTACACTATGGAGGAGGAGCTTGGACATGGGTAAGATTCCACAGTCACTTAAAACAACGGATATAGCCCCGCTCCATAAAGGTGGCAGCAAAGCATTAGCTAAGAACTATAGACCAATAGCTCTGACGTCCCACATCATAAAAATCTTTGAAAGAGTGCTAAGAAGCAGGATTGCAAATCACCTGGATTCCCAAAATCTGCACAATCCAGGGCAACATGGGTTCAGGGCAGGTCGCTCCTGCCTCTCACAACTACTGGATCACTATGACATGGCCTTGGATGCACTGGAAGAAAATCAGAATGCAGATGTAATATACACAGACTTTGCAAAAGCATTTGACAAATGCGATCATGGTGTAATAGCCCATAAAATACGTGCTAAAGGAATAACTGGGAAAGTGGGGAGATGGATCTTCAACTTCCTAACAAATCGAACACAAAGAGTAGTGGTCAACAGAGTTAAATCGGAGGCTGCCATAGTGAAGAGCTCTGTTCCACAAGGCACAGTACTCGCCCCCATCTTATTCCTTATCCTCATATCAGACATAAACAGAGATATACACCACAGCACCGTATCATCCTTTGCGGATGATACTAGGATCTGCATGAGGCTGTCATCTGCTGAGGACGCGGTTAACCTCCAAGAAGATATAAACAAAGTTTTCCAGTGGGCGACGGTAAACAATATGATGTTCAATGAGGACAAATTCCAACTACTCCGTTATGGAAAACTGGAGGAGATAATAACTAGAACAGAGTATACTACTGACTCCGGCCATACAATAGAGCGGAAAAATAATGTAAGGGACCTGGGAGTAGTAATGTCTGAGGATCTCACTTTCAAGGATCACAACAGTGCCACGATCGCACGTGCAAAGAAAATGATAGGATGGATAATGAGAACTTTCAAAACGAGAGATGCCAAGCCCATGATGATCCTTTTCAAATCACTTGTTCTCTCTAGGCTGGAATACTGCTGTACATTAACATCTCCATACAAAGCAGGTGAAATCGCAGATCTAGAGAGTGTACAGAGATCCTTTACCGCACGTATAAGTTCTGTCAAGCACCTTAACTACTGGGAACGCTTGAAAGCACTTGACTTGTACTCGTTGGAACGCAGGAGGGAGAGATATATCATAATCTACACTTGGAAAATCTTGGAGGGAATGGTCCCAAATCTGCACACAGAAATCACTCCCTACGAAAGTAAAAGACTGGGCAGGCGATGCAAAATGCCGCCAATAAAAAGTAGGGGCGCCATTGGTACAGTAAGAGAAAACACCATAAGTGTCCGGGGCCCAAAACTGTTCAACAGCCTCCCATCAAGCATTAGGGGAATTGCCAATAAACCCCTGGCTGCCTTCAAGAGAGAGCTGGACAGATACCTAAAGTCAGTGCCGGATCAGCCGGGCTGTGGCTCGTACGTCGGACTGCGTGCGGCCAGCAGTAACAGCCTAGTTGATCAGGCCCTGATCCATCGGGAGGCCTGGTCGTGGACCGGGCCGCGGGGGCGTTGATCCCCGGAATAACCTCCAGGTAACCTCCAGGTAACCCCCCCACACAAGGGATGCCCAGCCTTGTGTGTGTCATGTCTGCCACCTCCCACACAAGGGATACCCAATCTTGTGTGTGTCATGTCTGCCACCTCCCACACAAGGGATGCCCAACCTTGTGTGTGTCATGTCTGCCACCTCCCACACAAGGGATGCCCAGCCTTGTGTGTGTCATGTCTGCCACCTCCCACACATGTGATGCCCAATCTTGTGTGTGTCATGTCTGCCACCTCCCACACAAGGGATGCCCAGACTTGCGTGTGTCATGTCTGCCACCTCCCACACAAGGGATGCCCAACCTTGTGTGTGTGTCATGTCTGCCACCTCCCACACAAGGGATGCCCAGCCTTGTGTGTGTGTCATGTCTGCCACCTCCCACACAAGGGATGCCCAACCTTGTGTGTGTGTCATGTCTGCCACCTCCCACACATGTGATGCCCAATCTTGTGTGTGTCATGTCTGCCACCTCCCACACAAGGGATGCCCAGCCTTGCGTGTGTCATGTCTGCCACCTCCCACACAAGGGATGCCCAACCTTGTGTGTGTGTCATGTCTGCCACCTCCCACACAAGGGATGCCCAACCTTGTGTGTGTGTCATGTCTGCCACCTCCCACACAAGGGATGCCTAGCCTTGTGTGTGTCATGTCTGCCACCTCCCACACAAGGGATGCCCAGCCTTGCGTGTGTCATGTCTGCCACCTCCCACACAAGGGATGCCCAACCTTGTGTGTGTGTCATGTCTGCAACCTCCCACACAAGGGATGCCCAGCCTTGTGTGTGTGTCATGTCTGCCACCTCCCACACAAGGGATGCCCAACCTTGTGTGTGTGTCATGTCTGCCACCTCCCACACAAGGGATGCCCAACCTTGTGTGTGTGTCATGTCTGCCACCTCCCACACAAGGGATGCCCAGCCTTGTGTGTGTCATGTCTGCCACCTCCCACACAAGGGATGCCCAGCCTTGTGTGTGTCATGTCTGCCACCTCCCACACAAGGGATGCCCAGCCTTGCGTGTGTCATGTCTGCCACCTCCCACACAAGGGATGCCCAGCCTTGCGTGTGTCATGTCTGCCACCTCCCACACAAGGGATGCCCAGCCTTGTGTGTGTCATGTCTGCCACCTCCCACTCACTGTTAGGTTTCCTTCCGCTCGCAAAAACTTGCTTGGCTTGTTTTTTTTTTTCATCCCAGATTTCTTATGTTCCATCAGAGACTGCCCCAAGGAGCGAGCGAGTAAGTGAAGCATCTCCAGAGTTATCGTTATGCTGTTGTAATTGCTTTGTTGGAGAAAGTAGAAAAACTAGAGTGAAATCACGATGTAAATCTTGCCAACACTGCTTCAAGACTTGACCTTCACCTTCACTTGGCAGCAACTCTTATTTTCTCGGCATCAGATAGTCTCAGTGCCATCCACTGTCAGCATATATATATATATATATATATATATATATATATATATATATATATATATATATATATATATATATATATATATATATATATATATACATACACATGCATACATGTGCCGAATATGTAAAACTGGTCAATTAGCAAGAACTCATTTAAAATTAAGTCTTTTCTAAAATTTTCTTTTATACGTTTAAACATATATTTTTTCATTAATGTTAATGTAAAAATTTATAATTTTGCACTAAAAGAATCTTAGAAAACTTACCTAACCTTATTATAACAAGCGCAGTTTAAATATATTTTAAATAAATATATTTTAAATACGTTTACAATAATTTAATACTAAACAAACACAACGAAATATATTTTTTTCGTTAGGTTCAGAATGATTTTTACGAAATTATTGCATACACAAATTTTCACTTGTCCTATATGGCAAAATGAGCGTTGCTATTTAAGCCAAGATCGCAAGTTTTACATATTCGACACGACATTATATATATATATATATATATATATATATATATATATATATATATATATATATATATATATATATATCCATTATGTGTATATGATTTGGTAAGACTAATATTCCTTCACAAACATGGTATGTGTATCGAGAGGTATATATTTCTTAGTGTATATTCCCTGGGAGTTCAATCAATATTTAAGGAACAGGAGTACACCTGGTGTTATTATACAGGTTAATTACTTCCTTAATAACCCTTCTGTAACTGGAGGGCCTGAAATGTTAAATTAATTGGTTTTCCTTAGGATAATGACTTAGTGGTGATGACGGTGGTGGTGATAACATTGGTGATGCTGAACACCACAGGTATAACCTTATTCACAGTAAACCCAACACTTAATAACACTGCACCAGTAATACAATATTCAGTAACACAACACTCACGAACACTGTGCTTGGTAACACAACAGTCATTTAGTAATCACAATAAAGTAACAGTACTCTCACGAACACAACACTCAGTAACCCAGCACTCAACAACACAACACTCAGCAACACACCACCCAGCAACACAACACCCAGAACGTAAGAGCTGACCTCTTCAAAACATCTGAGACAAACAGACGTGCCCACGACGAACTGGACATGATTGGAACGCAGTTGTGACCGGTCAGCAAATATCAGCCAGTCTGGTGGCGCGCCGCCCCTCACCCACTGATTGCATTATTAACATCAAAATAATGACACAGAGGTTCCCCGTGTGCCAGTTTCGCCCTCCTCCCCTCCCCCCCCCCAAGCCTCTGATAATGAAGGTAATTAAAATATATTAATATTGTTATGGCACATTGGGAGCTATGGGTAATTGTGCTCCGGCGTGTGAATTGTTTATATGTTTGGTAATTTGGTGGTGGAGATTGTGCAAGTTTGTTATAGGCTGGATAATGCAATTGTGAATTATGAGCTACGGTAATAGATTATTATTGTTATTATTATTATTAGTAGTAGTAGTATTTATTATTATTATTAGTATTATTATTAGTAGTATTTATTATTATTAGTATTAGTATTTATTATTTATTGTAATTGTTATTATTTATTATTTTTATTATTATTAATTATTATTATTGTTATCCTTATTTATTACTATTGTTTTATTATTATTATTATTTTACCAGTAAAAAATAGGTACATGTGTTGTAGCCGATTGTTGTATTTTGTATCGAAGGAAAAATGTGTTAGAAGCTACAGTACCTGCTGGAATGTTGTATCTTGTGTTTGAAACTCCAGTACCTGCTGGAATGTTGTATCTTGTGCTAGAAACTCCAGTACCTGTTGGAATGCTGCATCCTGTGCTAGAAACTCCAGTACCTGCTCTGCTTACTCTTGTCTCATGTACTCGAGGCTGTGACGTCTTGCCTGCACAGTATCCTGGGTTATCTACGAGTATGCTGCTTTGTATGGTAATTTATGTAACTGTATTTATGTGTACCTGAATAACCCTACTTATTCCTTCCTGCAGTTACCGCCTGTCCTCATTCCACTGTCTTCGTGCCCTCTACCTCGTGCCCTCAACCTCGTGCCCTCAACCTCGTACCCTCGTGACCTTAACGCTTTCTCCATCTTCCAGCACAGCACGTGTTCCTCCCCTCCCTCACCACTTCTGCCCCTTCCGTACCACCCATTCCAGTCTCCACCCCTCCCCGGCCTTACACCACGCTGCTCCGTGACAGTGACGACAGTGCGTGACGGTACGATGAAGACAGTGCCGTGACGGTGAAGACTGTCCCACTGGTCAAGTCAAAACATATTTTGGAGTGTGCCGATGCCTGGAGGAAAATGTTGGCTCAGCTTTATTTAATGAAGACAAATGGTGGTGGTGGCGGCGGCGGTGGTGGTGGTGGTGGTGGCGGCGGCGGTGGTGGTGGGCAGTGGTAGTGTGCGGTGGTGTGGCGGTGGTGGTGGGTGGTGGCATAGTAGTAGTAGTAGTAGTAGGAGTAATATTGGAGGTGGTGTGATTAGAACGTGGACAAGTGTCGCAGTATCACTGAGAGATGTTGCACTTGATACTACACACTGTCATAACAACATACTGGAGTGAGAGATCTGTGAGGAAGGGTAAAATAAACCCAGTGAAAAGCAGGGGCGCTGTGGGCACAATAAGAGAACTCTGTATCAGCACACGTGGCCACAAGATATCAGAAACACTGAAGAGAAAATTAGGCAAATATCTTTACTGTGTGCCAGGTCATCCAGGCTTTTATGGATATGTGAGCCAGCGGGTCATCAGTAGCAACAGCCTGGTTGACTAGACGACCACCAGACAAGCCTGGCTCAAAGCCAGGTTCTGGGAGTAGAAAACCTATCGAATCTTATCTAAGGTATATCAGAGGTATACCACGATCACTACAATCACCACTTCCACCCCGCTATATTGACCACCAGCAGTCACACCTTCATCTACATCACCACCACCAGCAGTCACACCACCTACATCTCCACCACCAACAGTCACACCTCCACCTACATCACCACCAGCCATCAACACCACCACCAGCAGTCCCACTTCCTCCTACATCTCCACCACCAGCAGTCCTACCTCCTCCTACATCTCCACCACCAGCAGTCCTACCTCCTCCTACATCACCACCAGCAGTCCCACCTCCTCCTACATCACCACCAGCAGTCACACCACCTACATCTCCACCACCAGCAGTCACACCTCCACCTACATCTCCTCCACCTTCCTTCCACCTCGCCTATACTTACACCTCTACCGTCACCCCCACTCTTACCTCCACCATCACTCCCACAGATTGGAAAGCAAAAAAATCAATAATAAAGTTGAAGTAGCGGGACAGGATTTTAATGGTTTTTTAACCATTAAACATAAATTGGCATATAAATGGAAAAAAAATTTGATTGTACTAAATGACTTTTAATTAGAGGGAAAAACCTGTAAAAAATATTAATGGAAAAAAAAAATAAATCAGTTCTTTCGATAAGAAAAATCCTGTATGCTGTGTTATTATGCTTGATCCCTTCGGGTTTAGCAAGCTTAGAATGCAGACTATATTTCCACCACGAACATACATTTTTGTCCCTGAACTTCAAATAGGTGATTACACATTGGTAATTATGAATATAGGTAACTTCAGATAGGTAATTACAAACAGGGAGGTATGAGAAATGTCACTAATAACTATAAATAGGTAACTACAGAGAGGTAATTAGGTGACGACTGAGGCACACCAGAGGCTGACACATTCATCGTTTTCCAACATAGAGTAAATTACAGTAATATGTAGTATCCATGTTGGGCACACTGTTGTTGTTGGATTGTGACTGAGGGTCACCTGGGGGACTTGTGAGGTGACCTACGTGACTGATAGCCCTCTGAAGAATACACATTCACTTGGGGACTACGTAGTAACTTTTGGCATCAGGCAGTCAGGCACCCCGATATCCAGCCTGCGGCCTCTAGCCTTCCACTTCTTGTGTAGGCCTCCTGAAAATAAATGGTATAAAATACCGACACAATGGAAACATAAACACATATGCAGTTTAATGTGATCCTTTATTGACAACGTTTCGCCCACACCGTGGGCTTTTGTGACTTGAAAAAGCCCACTGTGTGGGCGAAACGTTGTCAATAAAGGATCACATTAAACTGCATATGTGTTTATGTTTCCTGTGTAGGCCTCCTCATGAATACTTATATCTGGACTACTTCCCATTCCTTTGCTGTATTGCAAGCTCTTGAATAAGTGTTGGTTGCAACACGAAGACCTAGAGCTATCATTTAGCTTTCCCCTGTGGTTGTCATGCATCTGTTATATATATAATTACGTATCTCTCAGTGAATATACCTAAGATACGAACCTCTCACTGTATATACAGCGAGATATGCAACGCATGTACACACAGAGATACGCACATCTTGGTGTATATACACTGAGAGGTAAGTCTCTCTCTGTGCTGGGATTGACTCAGGTATATTCAACTCTCCTTTTCCTCCTCTTCCATTTAGGCCCTCCGACAGTCCTCTTTCTCTTCAGTCTTCTCCTCTTTTCCCTCCTTTTTGTGTTCGTCCTCTTCCTCTTTGTGTGTGTTGTGACAGTTGAGACAGGTCCCTCGAGAAGGTAAGGTGTCACGCTAAACAATTATCCCCAGGCACGGCTATTGTTAAGTCACTGCACTCTCCAGTTTCAATCTGCAGTGCTTGTCACTGATGCACTTGTTACACAGTACTTGTTCCTGCAGTGTTTTAAATTTCTTATTCTTGCGGTGCTCGTCACTGCAGTACTCGTCACTGCAGTACTCGTGTCTACAGTACTCGTCACTGTCCTAACCAGTGACTACCTGATTACCGCAGTAACAACCAGATACGTGTTGTCATCATGCATTTCACTGATAGAACAAATATAGTAATAAGTATGTAAATAATACACAGTTTATGCCTTTATATAGCACCTGCAGTATCTACATTCACAGTTTGTTCAGGTCTGCTGATTAGGTGATTACCACCCATTCTGGCACCACGGGTTGGTAATCGTACAGATTTCAACGCTTTCTCGGTCAGCTCATTGCCCATCCCATCCTCCGAGCAATTCACTTCTCCACATACAGTTTGCAAAACATTTCTAAGTTAGATTAGTTGACGTTAGGTTACGTTACGTTAGATTAGGTTGCCCTGTATTTACTAAAAATTAAGAAAAATGATAGTATACCACAACGAAAATACTGTAAATTTAAAATATAAAATGATAAAAAGAGTCTGGGGCGCGAACAGAAAACGGGCAACGGCTAGAGTATTACAATTTACAGGAAGGCCCCGCTTATACAGCAGGTTAGGTTCCAGGCTACTGCTGTAAAGTGAAACATAACCCTTTTTTTTCAGATGCATATAAAAGCCTCATAACGTGTGTACACTATCATATATTAAGTGGGCAATAGAGCTGGACCTAAAAAAATGCATATACAGTACACACATTACTTTCCTTAAAATATTTTCACCTTTGGCTTATAGTGAGTGGTGAATATATGTATTGTAGGAAGTCTGAATAAATGAAGAATGGGTATAATACAAAACCGCTGCATTAGTGAAACTGTAAAGCAAAGTGCTGTAAAGCGGGGCCCTCCTGTACTACTAGAACTCTTCTTCAGGCTGAGGGACTGACCACCTCAAAACTACGTCCTCGAGGGTGATGGACTGATGACTTCGTCTTTGCATCTCTCACTGCCTTGCTGCCTCCTCTGTAGTAGACTGAAGAAGCCTACTGTATAGGCGAAACGTTTTGGAGTAAAGATACCTAACAGTTGCCCAATTGAGACACTTATGCAACATATGGGAATCTTTATTGAAGAAACGTTTCGCCACACAGTGGCTTCATCAGTCCAATACAAAGTAGAAATGGGTAAGGAGAGGAGGAGTTTGAGGTAATCAGTCCCCCAACCTGGAATCGATGTGTTCAGTCCATCGTTCTTGTAGGAAGTACAGCATAGGACCAGAGAGGTGGCTTATATACTGCAGCCATATGAGTTGAAGCAGGAGGAGGCGGGATCACAGTGGGACCTGCCACTAGTGGAAGTAGGTCGTCGTCCCAAGGTTGGACAAGCGTTAAAGTCTTTGACCCTGTGCTGCACTTCCTACAAGAATGATGGACTGAACACATCGATTCCAGGCTGAGGGACTGATTACCTCAAACTTCTACTCTCCTTACCCATTTCTACTTTGTATTGGACTGATGAAGCAACTGTGTGGCGAAACGTTTCTTCAATAAAGATTCCCATGTGTTGCATAAGTGTCTCAGTTTTTCAACTTGTCAGTTTCCAAAACCACTGATCATAACTGTTGCCCACGTGTCTTGCTTATCAACAATGAGGGATCCCTCTTAAATTAACCCCGTGTGTGGTAGTTAAATTAACCTTGTATGTGGTACTTAAATTAATCTCGTATGTGATACTTAAATTAACCTCGTATGTGGTAGTTAAAATTAATCTCGTATGTGGTACTTAAATTAACCTCGTATGTGGTAGTTAAATTAACCTTGTATGTGTTAGTTAAATTAACCTTGTATGTGTTAGTTAAATTAACCTTGTATGTGGTACTTAAATTAATCTCGTATGTGGTACTTAAATTAACCTCGTATGTGGTAGTTAAATTAACCTTGTATGTGTTAGTTAAATTAACCTCGTATTTGGTACTTAAATTAATCTCGTATTTGGTAGTTAAATTAACCTCGTATGTGGAAGTTAGATTAACCTCGTATATGGTAGTTAAATTAACCTCGTATGTGGTAGTTAAATTAACCTCGTATGTGGTAGTTAAATTAACCTCGTATGTGGAAGTTAGATTAACCTCGTATGTGGTAGTTAAATTAACCTCGTATGTGGTAGTTAAATTAACCTCGTATGTGGAAGTTAGATTAACCTCGTATGTGGTAGTTAAATTAACCTAGTATGTGGTACTTAAATTAACCTCGTATGTGGTAGTTAAATTAACCTCGTATGTGGTACTTAAATTAACCTTGTATGTGATGAATGGTTTGAAAAACCGACAAGTTGAAGATTGAGACACTTATGCAGCATATGGGAATCTTTATTCAGGAAACGTTTCGCCAAACGTTTCCTGAATAAAGATTCCCATATGCTGCATAAGTGTCTCAATCTTCAACCTTGTATGTGTTAAATTAATCTCGTATGTGGTAGTTAAATTAACCTCGTATGTGGTACTTAAATTAACCTTGTATGTGTTAAATTAACCTCGCATGTGGTAGTTAAATTAACCTTGTATGTGTTAAATTAATCTCGTATGTGGTAGTTAAATTAACCTTGTATGTGTTAAATTAACCTCGTATGTGGTAGTTAAATTAACCGTTTATGTGTTAAATTAATCTCGTATGTGGTAGTTAAATTAACCTTTTATGTATTAAATTAATCTCGTATGTGGTAGTTAAATTAACCTCGTATGTGGTAGTTAAATTAACCTTGTGTGTGTTAAATTAATCTCGTATGTGGTAGTTAAATTAATCTTGTATGTGTTAAATTTACCTCGTATGTGGTAGTTAAATTAACCTTGTATGTGTTAAATTAACCTCGTATGTGGTAGTTAAATTAATCTTGTATGTGTTAAATTAACCTCGTATGTGGTAGTTAAATTAACCTTGTATGTGTTAAATTAACCTCGTATGTGGTAGTTAAATTAACCTTGTATGTGTTAAATTAACCTCGTATGTGGTAGTTAAATTAACCTTGTATGTGTTAAATTAATCTCGTATGTGGTAGTTAAATTAATCTTGTATGTGTTAAATTAATCTCGTATGTGGTAGTTAAATTAACCTTTTATGTGTTAAATTAACCTCGTATGTGGTAGTTAAATTAACCTTGTATGTGTTAAATTAACCTCGTATGTGGTA
>NC_091329.1:1797203-1932203 GCF_038502225.1 Cherax quadricarinatus
TAAACCTCATTACCAGAAAGATGAGAAACACTAATGACTTCACACAACTTGCGGGAGTAAACATTAATTGGGAAAAACATGTGTTCCCACTCGTTGTGAACTGGAAAGCTCTCGTTGCTGGGGTAACTCAGAGCCAAGAAACGGCCAAGGAAATCTCGTAATAAACTGAGAGGCTGTATAGAGCTAAGGCTTAGGTAAGATCGAAGGTAGAGATAAGTTAGAGCCAAAGAAGGAAGTATAGAGTAAAGACAGAATAAATGAATGTGGAGGCAAGGTTAGGAAAGACTGAGGTGAGGTGGGGTGTGGCAGTGTTGATGTTGTAGCTGTCGAGCTTTGACTGAGGGTGATGGTGGTGTTGGTGATGACGGTGTTTGTGATGGTGACAGTGGTAAGATAAAATTCTCTGTACAAATTCAAATGGACCACAACATGGTTTTAATGAGTTCGGTTGAAGACGGAAAAACATAATCACAGGCAGCACCAGCAGCTTAGTGCTACAATGAGTCTCTCATTGGTTGAATCCTCCTGCTCTTACAATAAATTTGTCATAGTAGTGCAGAAATGTGCTACACTGGCACTGCTACGTCTCGTACCAACGTGGACCTCACGCCAGGAAACACTTGTCCTGTTTCCTGACAAGTCTTACCTAACCTAATCCCTCCCTCACACTGAACAAACTTAACACCAGTAATTATTAAACAAGAAAGCGTTCAAAAAAAAATTTTAATTGAAAATTAACAGTGATATTTGCACTGGTAAAATATGTAAAGGATAGAAACTAAAAACATGGAATTTGGTAGGAAAGAGAAATTCGTGATAAATATGGAGAAGTAATTCATTTTTGGAGAATATTTATTTCTGGGGGGAAAATCTATAGGAACATTTAAAGCCACTTAAAGTAGATTAGAAAATTTTATTAATATAAGAAATGCTAAATTATTAGTTGTGCATGTTGACGTTTTACCGGGGCGTGGGCGCCATGATGTCCAGAAATACTTCGCAGCAAGATGCGTCTTAAATTATCTGTTGCAAGATGCGTCTCAGGTTATCTATCGCAAGATGCGTCTCGGGTTATCTGTCGCAAGATGCGTCTCAGGTTATCTGTCGCAAGATGCGTCTCAGGTCATCTATCGCAAGATGCGTCTCAAGTTATCTGTCGTAAGATGCGTCTCAGGTTATCTGTCGCAAGATGCGTCTCAGGTTATCTGTCGCAAGATGCGTCTCGGGTTATCTGTCGCAAGATGCGTCTCAGGTTATCTGTCGCAAGATGCGTCTCGGGTTATCTGTCGCAAGATGCGTCTCGGGTTATCTGTCGCAAGATGCCTCTCGGGTTATCTGTCGCAAGATGCGTCTCAGGTTATCTGTCGCAAGATGCGTCTCGGGTTATCTGTCGCAAGATGCGTCTCAGGTCATCTATCGCAAGATGCGTCTCAAGTTATCTGTCGCAAGATGCGTCTCGGGTTATCTGTCGCAAGATGCGTCTCGGGTTATCTGTCGCAAGATGCGTCTCGGGTTATCTGTCGCAAGATGCGTCTCAGGTTATCTGTCGCAAGATGCGTCTCAGGTTATCTGTCGCAAGATGCGTCTCAGGTTATCTGTCGCAAGATGCGTCTCAGGTTATCTGTCGCAAGATGCGTCTCAGGTTATCTGTCGCAAGATGCGTCTCATGTTATCTGTCGCAAGATGCGTCTCAGGTTATCTGTCGCAAGATGCGTCTCAGGTTATCTGTCGCAAGATGCGTCTCAGGTTATCTGTCGCAAGATGCGTCTCAGGTTATCTGTCGCAAGATGCGTCTCGGGTTATCTGTCGCAAGATTACTTCTATTTATATGTTATGGTGATGTATGTTCGTGCATCAGTGAGCCACCTTGACATTGCTGTACAAACATAGAGCCCGGCCGCCCACCTGTCCAGCTGCCCACCTACCCGGCCGCCCACCTGCCCGGCCGCCCACCTACCCGGCCGCCCACCTGCCCGGCCGCCCACCCCTCCGCCCGCCAGTCTTCCTGCAAACTCTGTAACATTATTTTTGTCAACATTTCAGGGTTATAAAAAGTAGAGAGTAAACATGGGTTGTGTTACAAGTGGTGTGGCCGAGCCATGAACTGTGTTTACTAACATTACTCAACACCAAGCTAAATATTACATATAGAAGTTAGTACAGAGGCCTTGTCTCAGACCGGGCAGCGGGGGCGTTGACCCCCGAAACCCTCTCCAGGTATACTCCAGGTACAGCAGCTCAGTATATATATATATATATATGTTAGTTTTGTCTTACATGTAACAGGTACAGCAGCTAAGTACATATATATGTTAGTTTTGTCTTACATGTAACAGGTACAGCAGCTCAATATTACATATGTAAGTTAGTACCGAGTCTTAAACGTATCCTAGATTCATGCCCACACATGGAACCGGAACATTATGTGAAAGAACTCACGTATTACACATAACGAAGTACTTACAGCCATGCACCCCGTCAAAGTTCAACACTCTGAGTAGACTATATGGTTTATCTGACCGTCTCCTCTGTCTTCCACTCTCTAAATTACGATTTACTTCTCTCGGTGCTCTCTGTCTCTCCCGCAGCATCTTCCTAAAAGAATGATCAGACAAGTGGTTACTGGAGTTTAGCCGTGGCAAGTGCAAGGTTATAAAAACAGGGGATGGAGAGAGACGACCAGAGACGGAATACACTTTGAGAGGCTTAAGGAGAAGGATCTTGGAGTGAACATCACACCCAACATATTACCAGAGGCACATATAAAATCGACTAGCATTTGTAACATATACGAGAATAACTAATTTCAGATGCCTTCAAAAACCTCAATAAAAAGTATTTTAGGACTGTACGAGGCATATCTTAGGCCCATCATGGAGTATGCAACACCAGCATGGAGCCCTCACCTGATCAAGCATACACGAAAACTAAAAAAGGTCCAAAGGTTTGCAACAAAGGTAGTCACAGAGCTAAGAGGATTGCGTTATAAAGAGAGACTAAAGGAACTGCACCTGACGACCTTACAAGAAAGCAGAATTATGAGGGGACATAATTACGACATATACGATACTTAAGAGGCTTTGAGAGGGTATATAGGGACAGAATTTTTGGCATGAGATACATAGGTGGGAGAGGTCACAGCTGAACTAAAAACACAGATGAGTCACAGGGGATTTTAATAAATACTTTTTTAGTCTCAGGATGAGAAAAAAATGGAATGAGACACATGACGATATGGCAGAGGCAAAACCTCAGTACACAGTTTCAAGAGTAGGTATGATAGGCCCCATGAGACCAGGAAAAATAATGCCAGCAAATATGCATTAAGAGGCGGGGCCAGGGGTTTAGACTCGACCCCCCGCAAACCGATAACACACACACACACACTCACGCATATAGGTGAGTACACGCATTTGTTGCGACTGAAGCGCATATGTATATATATATATATATATATATATATATATATATATATATATATATATATATATATATATATATATATATATCTATATATATATATATATATATATTATATATATTCGTGCCGAATATGTAAAACTGGTCAATTAGCAAGAACTCATTTAAAATTAAGTCCTTTCTAAAATTTTCTCTTTTACGTTTAGAGATTTTTTTTTTTTCATTAATGTTGATGTAAAAATTTATAATTTTGCACCAAAAGAATCTTGGAAAACTTACCTAACCTTATTATAACAAGCTAAATTTATTTTAGCCTAATCCAACTAAATATATTTTAAATACGTTTACAATAATTTAATACTAAACAAACAATGAAATATATTTTTTTCGTTAGGTTCAGAATGACTTTGGCGAAATTATTGCATACATAAATTTTCACTTGTCCTATATGGCAACATAAGCGTTGCTATTTAAGCCAGGATCGCAAGTTCTGCCTATTCGGCACGACATATATATATATACATATATATATATGTATATATATATATATATATATATATATATATATATATATATATATATATATAATATATATATATATATATATATATATATATATATATATATATATATAATATATATATATATATACATATATATATATGTATATATATATATATATATATATATATATATATATATATATATATATATATATATATATATATATATATATATATATATATGTGTGTGTGTGTGTGTGTGTGTGTGTGTGCGCGCATGCGCACGCACACGAACGTACTCGACTATTTGTGTTTGCAAGGGTCGAGTCACCGCTCCTACCCGGGCCTCTTGCCTAGGGAATTGTGTAGGTGTGCGTGTTGATGCGAATGTGTTTACCAACACCCAGGTGAGTGTATCCACTCCCAGCCAGAAACTACACAACCTCGTGTTATCACGACGATGTTAAGTCTAGCTCCCGGGCCACCAGGCTGGCTCTGTGCACCTACTGATGTATAACTACGCTCCTCACCTCACCTCTTTGTAATATCTGCTGCTTAATGTGCACTTGTTAGTGTGCACACTCTTTAATGCGAACTTGTTATTGTGCACTTATTAATGAGAACTTGTTAATGCGCACTTATCAATGCGCACTCGTTAATGCGCACTCGTCAGTGCGGGAATGTGTTGTTGGGGTGCCAGGAAAGCAGGAGCGCAGCTCTCCTTAAAGTTCTCCAGCTCTCGTGAACAAAAGAGAACATGTCAAGAACACAAGAAATTGAAAGCCAGGGAGGGGGAGGAGGGAGGGAGTGGATATAGGGGAGAGGGAGGGAGAGAAGAAAATTTAATTTTGGAATTCCTGTTGGCGCTACACCCCCTCCCCTCTTCCCTTTCCCTTCCATTCCCCTCCCCCCCTCCCCAGCCTTACTCCCCCCTTTCCCTTCCATTTTCCCCCTCCCACTCCCCCAAAAAATGAATTAGCGTGTACCAGAAGTTGCAGTATCCCCTTCCCCTAGGGAAAGTGGCGGGGGTGTTGTCAAGCTCACGTGACATCCCTGTGCACGTGACACCTCATACGTGACATTCCCGTGCACGTGACTCGGCACGTGACATCCCTAGCTCCACCCCGTTCCTCCCAGCCCCACCTCGCTCATCCCAGCGCCACCCCGCTTCTCCCAGCCCCACCTCGCTTACTGCTAGAGCTCCCATACTGCTCCTAACCATAACTCGTCCAATCACGCCTGTCTCCCTCCCTGAGGTGCGGTTTCAGTGCTTTATACCTCAGGGAAGTTCTGTGGGAGTGGGGCCACAGGGTGCCACACTCCCCACAGTGTGCCACACTTACCACAGGGGTGTCACTCTCCCCACAGGGTGTCACACTCCCCACAATGTGCCAAACTTCCCACGAGGTGTCACTCTGTTCCACAGGGTGCCACACTTCTTACAGGGGTGCTACTCTTCCCACAGGGTGCCACACTCCCCACAGTGTACCACACTTCCCACAGGGTGCCACTTCCCCACAGGGTGCCACACTCCCCACAAGGTGCCACACTTCTCACAGGGTGCCACTCCCACAGGGTGCCACTCTCTCCAACAAGGGTGCCACACTTCCCACAAGGGGGCCACAGTCCCCACAAGGTGCCACACTTCCCACAGGGTGCCACCCTCTCCAACAGGGTGCCACACATCCCACAGGGTGCTAAACTTCCCACAGGGTGCCACTCCCTAGCGAGTTGCGGAGCACTGGTGATGGTGGGGAGAAGAGGGTGAGACTTGGGGGAGGAGGTAGATAAGGTGGTGCTGACGGGGGGAGGAGTTATAGTGGCGAGGGTTAATGAAGACAAGCTGGAATAGTATGAAATACCAGTGAAATGAAAATGATATAATCAGTCCCTCAGCCTGGAGAAATGGTATTTAAGGTGGTCAGTCCCTCAGCCTGGAGAAATGGTATTTAAGGTGGTCAGTCCCTCAGCCTGGAGAAATGGTATTTAAGGTGGTCAGTCCCTCAGCCTGGAGAAATGGTATTTAAGGTGGTCAGTCCCTCAGCCTGGAGAAATGGTATTTAAGGTGGTCAGTCCCTCAGCCTGGAGAAATGGTATTTAAGGTGGTCAGTCCCTCAGGCTGGAGAAAAGTTCATCTCCAGCTGAACTCTCTCTAGGCTGAGGGACTGACCACCTCATAGCTCCAAGGTTGACGGTCTGATTACATTATCTTTATTTCACTACTATTCCTGCTGCCTCTGTATTTGACTGAAGAAGCCTACTGTGTAGGCGAAACGTTTCAACAATAAAGATACCCAACTGAAGACAGGCAAGTTTTTGTGGATGGGCAGGTGACAACGACGACGCACCTGTCTGTCTCCTGTATTCAGTCACCACGTCTCTCAAGTCCTGGACAGATGAGACGTAAAGCTGACTTGTAATAACTTGTTCTCTCTCTCTCTCTCTCTCTCTCTCTCTCTCTCTCTCTCTCTCTCTCTCTCTCTCTCTCTCTCTCTCTCTCTCTCTCTCTCTCTCTCTCTCTCGGCTACCTCACTTGATGACTTTATTGCTTCATAAAGGTGAGCGTAAGGTTCCAGGTGTCTTCCAGGTGACTTGTCTTCTAGGCAACTTTCTTGCAGGTGACTGTCATCTAGGTGACTTAACTCACCTTTTTCATTTTACACCCCTCACTTTCACCTCAACTACTGCCACCAGTGGCATGATGATAGACACCCGCCACCCAGGGAGGTATTACCGTCCTGTCCTTTGAATGCGAAACAGAAGCGTGTTAAAAGATTTGCACTCTGACAGCACTGCTCGTTAACCTAGCGGCTAAGTCTTTAAACACAAATAATACTCTTACTAACCTGTGTGCACTGTGCCTTACTCTCCTCTCTGGTTATATTGATCATTGTAGATAACTGGTTCATATAACCGACAGCTAACAACCTGTCGGTATTGTATACCATTTTGATGTTCAACCGACAGCTTGATGAAATAGCCATTTGTTCAACACTTGGGTATCTGTTGTGGAAACGTTTCGCCAACCAGTGGCTTCATCAGTCCAATACAGAGAAGAATGGTTGGTGATTGGAAGGGGTTTGAGGGCAGAGGGACTGATTACCTCAAACTCCTGATTTTCAGTCATTCTTCTCTGTATTGGACTAAGGAAGCCACTGGTTGGTGAAACGTTTCCACAATAAAGATACCCAGGTGTTGAACAAGTGTCTCATTCATACTGATCATTGTTCATCCCTGCTCATCAAGCTGAGCAGGGATGTTCTCAGGTAGTATTTAAGACGGACCTGTACAGGACTGTCTCTAATACAACCTACCCAACATTCTCCACCTGACTCTCCACACTATATACACTCATGCAATCTTTACCCAGGTAGTTCTGTTTATGACTTAATAAAGCCCACTGTGTGGGCGAAACGCAGCCAATAAAGGATCACATTATAATGCATTTGTGTTTATTTTCCCTTCTGCTGTCCTCTTCTCCCTTCACTACCCTCCTCAATCCCCTTCCACTATCCTCAACTTCCTTTCACTGCCCTCTTGAACCCCATCCACCTCTCTCCCTCACCGTCTCAATCGACCAGTCAGGTTTTGTTTTTATCCAACAAGCACTTCACTCGGCTAAATATAAAGATTTTTTTCTTTTGAACTCGAGAAAACGTTCACTCGAGGGGAAGGCAGAGTCTCGAGGGGTGATAAAGACTATATGTAAAAAAAAAAAACACATAGCAAAGAGTTTTCGCTAAATTTAAAGTTGTTGACGTGTGGAGCCAAAGGCTTCGGTCTCGTTGTTTGCTTTCCAGAGTTCGACAGAGATGAAGCCAAATCGTTACAGGTAGTTGTGGGTCTTCACAGATAGAATTGGGTCGTAGTGGGCGCTACAGGCCGAACTGAATCATCAGGCAGTGCCATAGGGGCACCTGCGCTTTCCAGTAACATTAAAGAATAAGAAGGCACAATACTGTGGCTGGAATAATACACAAATAGCCCGCGTATCGGATAGTGACACTTTTAAGAATATAAGAAAGGAGGAACACTGCAACAGGCCTGTTGGCCCGTACTAGGCAAGTTCATCGCAAGTCCAAACCCACTAACAGAAAATTTATCCAACCCATTTTCAGTGCTACCCAACGACGTTTCAGTCCGACTTGGACTATTAACTAGTCACGCAGAAGCGCGAAGGGAAGGGAGCCAGTTTTTATGTACGAGAGGGGGCGTGGAACCGTGAGAACGAGAGAAGGAAATAAATGGTATAAAATACCGACACAATGGAAATATAAACACATATGCAGTATAATGTGATCCTTTATTGACAAAGTTTCACCCACACAGTGGGCTTTTTCAAGTCACACACAGATCTACCAGATCTGTGTGTGACTTGTCACACACAGATCTGTGTGTGACTTGAAAAAGCCCACTGTGTGGGTGAAACTTTGTCAATAAAGGATCACATTATACTGCATATGTGTTTATATTTCCAGAACGAGAGAAGGAAGTAGTGATGGTATAGTGGTAGAGGTACTGGTTGAAGCAATAGCAGTAGTAGTAGTAGTAAGTACTACAGTAGTGGCAGAGGTGGTAATAGGAAGGGAGTACTGGTAGTGACACAAAGTCAGAGAGTGGAGTGTTAGCGAGGCAATAGTATTAATATTATTAATATTAGTAATAGTACTGGAGGTAGTCTAAATTTAAAAAAAAAAGTAAAAAGAACACTGCAGGATGGCTAATGGCCCACGAAGATGGGACCAAAAACACACGGAAAAACAACTCATTGGACAGAACTCACCTAGGCAGAAGAAAGGAAGGGCAAAGAAAATAAACGAAAGGAGAAGAGGCAAGGAGAAAAGGAGATAAAGATCAGGTCAAGTCACAAGGGTTGTGAAGTTTCAAGCATTTGACACTGTAATGAGAAAGAAAGGCATCTACAAGGACAAAGCCACGACTACAATTCCTATTAGAAGAGTTGTGTATAAGGGATTATTCAACAATAAGGCATCAGGATACTGTACACCAGCGTTTAAAACTTGAAGCCAATCAGACGAGGCCTGAGGAAGTTACCAACGACCATGTTGGAAAAAGAATTTGTTGTTGTAATGATATCAGTTTGTTAAACTGTGTATTATTAGATGAAAGGTTGATGGGTAGACTTTTGGTACGTGCATGTTTTCAAGAGGTGCAACATATATGTCAAATAATTAGTGGTAACTATAGTGAGAGTAGAAGTTAAATGGGGTACAAGGAGAGTGTCATCAATGGTGTGTTTAAAAAAAATATTAATGCTGTTCCAACAACCACAATTATATATAACTTCACCCTGTCGGGAATACTTGATTCCATATTAGTTCTCCGAGTGTATGTGTGGTGCACGCCAGAGACCGTTGGATCACTGCTGGATCAACACTCAATACTTGAGATGTATGTTAGAGATCGCAGGATCACTTATGGATGCACTTGAGGCGCACTGTAAAAGATCCCTGGATCACTGCCGGATCAGCACCCTTCCTTGCTAACTCTTTTTGAACTATTGCTCCCAAGTTTGAAATTAGATTTTAGAAGCCTCCTGTCCCAGGAAGAGGCTGGTTCTGGCTCGCTCTAAGATCACTCGACTGAACACTAACTCTATTGCCTTTTAACTTTCCCAGCGGGATCGAGCCTCCGGATGAAAACTTGCCCACTAGTCATGAGAGGTTACACCCCAGTTTTAAGGACACTAACACACGTGGATGTTGGCAGACGCCAGTGATTTGCCCCCACGACGCCAATATAGAGGAGCGGCGGAAGCTCCTCTATATTGGCGTCGTGGGGGCAAATAACTTCTCCCTCCCTTCCTGTAATGCAACTGTGATTGAACATGACAGCAACCCCATCATGCATGATACAATATGACAAGGAAACCATCCTGTGTGATGGAATACGACAGTGCACCCATCCTGTGTGGTGGAATATGACAGGGAATCCATCCGTGTGATGGAATATGACAGTGCACCCATCCTGTGTGGTGGAATATGACAGCGAACTCATCCTGTGTGATGGAATATGACAGGGAACTCATCCTGTGTGATGAATTATGACAGGGAACACATCCTGTGTGATGAACTATGACAGGGAACTCATCCTGTGTGATGAACTATGACAGGGAACTCATCCTGTGTGATGAACTATGACAGGGAACTCATCCTGTGTGATGGAATATGACAGAGAACTCATCCTGTGTGATGAACTATAACAGGGAACTCATCCTGTGTGATGAACTATGACAGGGAACTCATCCTGTGTGATGAACTATGACAGGGAACTCATCCTGTGTGATGAACTTTGGTAAAAAAAAGAAAGAATTGATGATATCTTGTGTAGAAAAACATAAATTATTAAAGCTTTAAATAAGACTTGTTCTCTAAACTGCATTTAAAGGGGAAACTCGAGTATAATCTTAATATTTATATTTTTGACAAAACTCCTTGATATTTTGCTATAGTTATTAGTTATTGTTTCCTTTGTAGTGTAACTATCATACAGGGTAGCAACACACTGCTCTTGTGTGCAGTTTTGCTGAAAAACAATTAAAAATGTATATACAATTGCATGTCAGATGGTATTTGTATTCATGGAAATTTAAAGGTAATTCAAGGTCAGTGAGTGTTTCAAACATTTGACCTTTGACCTTCCATAAATGTCATGAGAGGCTGAAATATTAGCAGCAGTAGGGAGGACAGATATGTAAGTAGGTACAGACGTTCCTAATGTTTAAATCTACGTGTATTTTTACCCTTTTTAAGCACAGGATAAAGCACCGATACTTCATATTTTGAGAGAAAGTGTGTAAGGGAAAGGAGCACACACATGGGGGGTTGAGAAGGTTGAGGGGCTGGGAAGAACAGATGGAGCCACGTATTGCTACGGAATAAAAGTCACAAAAATGTTACCTGCCGAAGAATGGAGAAAAAGGCAATTACTGGAAGCGTGAGGCAGCCGAGGCGTCCCGAGTGTAGTACTGTGTATGGTGTACGAGAACTGTGTTTGGCAGGGGAGAAGTGGGAGGGAGGTGAGCCAGGCAGGGTAACGACAGTGAGCGATGCAGGGGGAGGGAGGGAGATGAGCCAGGCAGGGAAACGACAGTGTCCTCAACACTGACTGTAAAGGTTATATAGCGCATAGGAAAATTGAAGGTAATTGGGTTTGTCCGATTAAGGGGAGAGTAGCTCCAAAGCCTAGGATCATGAGCCCTTCACCAGCATCAAGGCACCTCCTCCTTACCCTCAGCCCTTGAAGGGACCAACTTCTGGCCACGATGCATTCTCACCAACCACCAGATAGGACGACCTCCTGTCATACACTGAACGACCCTGTTTGTGATCATAGATTGGACTGCCCTTTTCTGCCATTATACACTGAACGACCCAGTCCTCTGTTATAGATTGAACGACCCTCTCCTGTCATACGCTGAACAACCATATCCTTTGTGATAGATTGGACGACCCTCTTCTATGAGATTAAACGACCTTGCCCTGTGCGGTGAGCATTAGTCCAATCTTCCTGCAGATCTAGAGAGAGAGAGAGAGATAGGTAAAATAGGATTTACCGTTTAAATCGGCACCAAAATCCCCTCCTATCTCATCTTGCCCCCCCCTCCCCCTCCTCCCACACCTTGGATTGCTCACTATAATTTCCAAACTTTTTACTCCTTGGGCAACAATATAGCGGTGGTGCGTTTTTATACAACACTGATTAATCCGCCTTTAAGTTTCGGATTTCCCAGAGCTCTGTGCCTCCCACTGCATTTTGATAGTGCTATTAACATTAATACAAGAGCACTACCATGTGGGTAGCACTGACTACCGTGGAAGTAGCACTGACTACCGTGCAGGTGGGACTGATTACCATGGAAATAATACTGACTACCTTGCAGGGAGCACTAACTACCGTACAAGTAACACTAACTACCATGCAGGTAGCACTGACTACCATGCAGGTACCACTAACTACCATGCAGGTAGCAATGACTAACATGCAGGTACCACTAACTACCATGCAGGTAGCAATGACTACCATGTAGGTACCACTAACTACCATGCAGGTAGCAATGACTAACATGCAGGTACCACTAACTACCATGCAGGTAGCAATGACTAACATGCAGGTACCACTAACTACCATGCAGGTAGCAATGACTAACATGCAGGTACCACTGACTACCATGCAGGTAGCAATGACTAACATGCAGGTACCACTAACTACCATGCAGGTAGCAATGACTAACATGCAGGTACCACTGACTACCATGCAGGTAGCAATGATTACCATGTAGGTACCACTAACTACCATGCAGGTAGCAATGACTAACATGCAGGTACCACTAACTACCATGCAGGTAGCAATGACTAACATGCAGGTACCACTAACTACCATGCAGGTAGCAATGACTAAACAGCAGGTACCACTAACTACCATGCAGGTAGCAATGATTAACATGCAGGTACCACTGACTACCATGCAGGTAGCAATGACTAACATGCAGGTACCACTGACTACCATGCAGGTAGCAATGATTACCATGTAGGTACCACCACCATGCAGGTAGCAATGACTAACATGCAGGTACCACTAACTACCATGCAGGTAGCAATGACTAACATGCAGGTACCGCTAACTACCATGCAGGTAGCAATGACTAAACAGCAGGTACCACTAACTACCATGCAGGTAGCAATGATTAACATGCAGGTACCACTAACTACCATGCAGGTAGCAATGATTAACATGCAGGTACCACTAATTACAATGCAGGTAACAATGACTACCAGTAAAGTAACACAGTCTCTAGTCTCGAAAAACACACACATCACACTAAGTATAAAACAAGAGAGTTACAGAGTCAATTTTTACACTCTGCATTGACTTAACTGCTCGTAAAGTAAGTGAGTTGTGTAGTGAAGACATTCATATTTCGTACCTATGGGAACAGAACTTATTTTTGGTAGTCAGACAAAAATTTAACGTAACCCGACTTAGCGTAAGTTAGCCTGACATAGATTTTGAGTTAAATACTAGGTTAAATTAGGTATTTTTCAGGGGTACCCAAAAAAAAAAAAAGTTTTTTTCCCATATGCTCAAAATGTAACTATCCCAATTGTATTACTCGGTTAGTATCGCGGAATTTGCATAATAAATAAATGCGTACGGTAGCTATGTAAATATAATTTTTACTGTTATTGTCACTGTTATTATTATTATTATTATTATTATTATTATTATTTTTATTATTATTATTGTTAATAGTAGTAGCTGTAGTGTTATGATACTTGTATAGGGAAACACAACCCGTGTATTTGGTAATGCGAGGTGAATAAGTTTGATCTAAGGATAGAAGAAAAATAACTGAAATTCCTTGGTTCAAGAACCCTTCAGCATCGAGGTGCCTCCATCGAGAGACAGTGTTTACCTTTTAATCAGCAGCCTCTCACACGAGTTATGACCAGTTGATCTTGATACACTGGAGGTCACGGTCGAACACGAACCTCAGTCATCCAGGTGAAGGTCAGACACGGACCTCAGTCATCCAGGTGAAGGTCAGACACGGACCTCAGTCATCCAGATGAAGATCAGACACGGACCTCAGTCGTCCAGGTGAAGGTCAGACACGGACCTCAGTCATCCAGGTGAAGGTCAGACACGGACCTCACTCATCCAGGTGAAGGTCAGACACGACCTCACTCATCCAGGTGAAGACCAGACATGGACCTCACTCATCCAGGTGAAGATCAGACACGGACCTCACTCATCCAGGTGAAGGTCAGACACGGACCTCACTCATTCAGGTGAAGGTCAGACACAGACCTCAGTCGTCCAGGTGAAGGTCAGACACGGACCTCACTCATCCAGGTGAAGATCAGACACGGACCTCACTCATCCAGAGTGAGTATGCTTTATTCATTAAGATGAAATACCCTCACCGTGTGGGTCTACCCTATTTATTTGATAGGTACACGGTGGGAATACCCACAGTATGCAGCTACCCTATTCTGTGGGAAGTTACGTGGTGGAAACACCAGTGTGTGGGGATGCTCTATCCTGTGGTGGTGGTTAGGAGCACCAAGTGTGCGGCTTCCCTATTTTATGTGATAGTTATATCGTAGAACAAAAACTTGCAATATTTTCCCTCTCATATTCCATCACACAAGATTATTTTTATACACTAGGCAATGAAATATATCAGCGTGAGCTGGGAGACTTCAGTAGAGTGACAAAAATATTATCAAACATTCCACTGAGGGTGAGCTGAGAGACTTCAGTAGAGTGACAAAAATATTATCAAACATTCCACTGAGGGTGAGCTGGGAGACCAGTAGAGTGACAAAAATATTATCAAACATTCCACTGAGGGTGAGCTGAGAGACTTCAGTAGAGTGACAAAAATATTATCAAACATTCCACTGAGGGTGAGCTGAGAGACTTCAGTAGAGTGACAAAAATATTATCAAACATTCCACTGAGGGTGAGCTGAGAGACTTCAGTAGAGTGACAAAAATATTATTAAACATTCCACTGAGGGTTACCTGGAGGTTATTCCGGGGATCAACGCCCCCGCGGCCCGGTCCATGACCAGGCCTCCCGATGGATCAGGGCCTGATCAACTAGGCTGTTACTGCTGGCCGCACGCAGTCCGACGTACGAGCCACAGCCCGGCTGATCCGGCACTGACTTTAGGTATCTGTCCAGCTCTCTCTTGAAGGCAGCCAGGGGTTTATTGGCAATTCCCCTAATGCTTGATGGGAGGCTGTTGAACAGTTTTGGGCCCCGGACACTTATGGTGTTTTCTCTTAGTGTACCAATGGCGCCCCTACTTTTTATTGGCGGCATTTTGCATCGCCTGCCCAGTCTTTTACTTTCGTAGGGAGTGATTTCTGTGTGCAGATTTGGGACCATTCCTTCCAAGATTTTCCAAGTGTAGATTATGATATATCTCTCCCTCCTGCGTTCCAACGAGTACAAGTCAAGTGCTTTCAAGCGTTCCCAGTAGTTAAGGTGCTTGACAGAACTTATACGTGCAGTAAAGGATCTCTGTACACTCTCTAGATCTGCGATTTCACCTGCTTTGTATGGAGATGTTAATGTACAGCAGTATTCCAGCCTAGAGAGAACAAGTGATTTGAAAAGGATGAGGGTGAGCTGAGAGACTTCAGTAGAGTGACAAAAATATTATTAAACATTCCACTGAGGGTGAGCTGAGAGACTTCAGTAGAGTGACAAAAATATTATCAAACATTCCACTGAGGGTGAGCTGAGAGACTTCAGTAGAGTGACAAAAATATTATTAAACATTCCACTAAGGGTGAGCTGGGAGACTTCAGTAGAGTGACAAAAATATTATCAAACATTCCACTGAGGGTGAGCTGAGAGACTTCAGTAGAATGACGAGGATATCATCAAGCATTCCACTTTGGGCCGGCCCAGCACTTACAAGAACTTGAACGGTTGCATTCCAACAGCACTATTACGCGGGTATCGCCATTTAATTTTTAAAGGAGTGGGCAGGTAAGCCAGTGGAAGGCCTCAGACAGATGACCAAAAGCTTCAGTGGCTGGTCATTATATGACTCGCGTCAGGTATTCTTGTTCTGTTTCCTGACGAATCTAACCCATCTCTCAGGATGGCTTCTACCACTATGAAGTGGGGTGTCAGGGGTAATGGGAAGGAAGGAATGTGTAAGGGGTAATGGGAGGGTGGTAGGAGAAATGGGAATGGGTAGAAGGTGTAAAGAAGGGTGATCAGCAAGGAGCCATTGAAGTACTAATACCAGGTTATGATGTTGACACTTTCGTGATCCTCTCGTAACCTCCAACACTGCTTCCACTGCCTCCAACACTGCCTCCATCACTACCTCCAACACCTCTTCCACTGCCTCCAACACTGCTTCCACTGCCTCCAACACTGCCTCCATCACTACCTCCAACACCTCTTCCACTGCCTCCAACACTGCTTCCACTGCCTCCAACACTGCCTCCATCACTACCTCCAACACCTCTTCCACTGCCTCCAACACTGCTTCCACTGCCTCCATCACTACCTCCAACACCTCTTCCACTACCTCCAACACTGCTTCCACTGCCTCCATCACTACCTCCAACACCTCTTCCACTGCCTCCAACACTGCTTCCACTGCCTCCAACACTGCCTCCATCACTACCTCCAACACCTCTTCCACTGCCTCCATCACTACCTCCAACACCTCTTCCACTGCCTCCAACACTTCTTCCACTGCCTCCAACATTTCTTCCACTGCCTCCAACACTTCTGTTGCCGCCCATACACCTTCCCTACTGGGGAAAGGGAGGGAAGGGTGCCGTGACTCCCGTGTGGGGCTCTTGATCCAAGAAAATTGGTGTTACCCTTCTCTTCCTTGGATCAGCCCTGTTCGATTACCATTCCCTGTGTATTTAGCGTTTCCCAATTAATGTAATAATAATAATAATAATAATTTCACAAAATTCTAAGAATTTTGTTTAATTTAATCCTCCGTGTATGTGAATATTTTTTTTATCTCTCCCTGAGTTTGTACTGTTGTTCGAATGTTTTCATTATATTGTTCCACTGTTTTGTTGTACTTGCATCTAATGAATACGTCGGAGACATCCGGAAGTAATGTAAGAGGAAGAATGTTTACTTGTATCTTGCTGGTTCCTGCTGGTGCGTCAGATCTGCCTCAATCTGCCATGTTGTCACTGACTTGGCGATTCCCAAGTGCTTGTCTCACCACCACCACTGTTCGTGACCACCACTCTTACTGTCACAGCTACCCGCGGTACTACTAACCACAACCACCACCACCACCACTACCACCACCCATAATACCACTGGCCACCACCATCACTATCACTCCCACCGCACACCACAAGCAGCACTTCTGACCACCAATACCATTTTCACCACTATTATCTTACACACCCACTCCACCACCACCACCACCACTCATCACAACTTGTCCTGTCACCACCCTAAGACAATACACGTCCCGTGACGAGCCAATCACTTCCGATGGTCGTATATTGAATTCTTTCCAGTATGCGAGGTGAAGGTGGCAGCCACACTGATGTATTTTGTAATCTCTGTTGTGTCGGGTCGATTCTGGGGAGGAAAACCAAGTTAGGAGTTGATGAGAGCAGAAGATGGTGTCTTGATGAGATTATTAACGACTCAACTACGAGGCACTGCAGAGGGAACGAGGCTGGCGGGGCAACTTTAAGGCTGAGTGACGAACCCTTTGCTTGGTGCCTGGCCTGAAGAGATTTTTGTTGTGTAGCACTGTTGTGATTGCGTGCTTGTAGTGTCCGGGTGTGACACTTGTGATTGTGTGTCGTGGTGTCCGGGTGTGGCACTGTTGTGATTGTGTGTCGTGGTGTCCGGGTGTGGCACTGTTGTGATTGTGTGTCGTGGTGTCCGGGTGTGACACTTGTGATTGTGTGTCGTGGTGTCCGGGTGTGACACTTGTGATTGTGTGTCGTGGTGTCCGGGTGTTACACTTGTGATTGTGTGTCGTGGTGTCCGGGTGTTACACTTGTGATTGTGTGTCGTGGTGTACGGGTGTAACACGTGGTATTGTGTTTCGTGGTGTCCGGGTGTTACACTTGTGATTGTGTGTCGTGGTGTCCGGGTGTTACACTTGTGATTGTGTGTCGTGGTGTCCGGGTGTTACACTTGTGATTGTGTGTCGTGGTGTCCGGGTGTTACACTTGTGATTGTGTGTCGTGGTGTCCGGGTGTTACACTTGTGATTGTGTGTCGTGGTGTCCGGGTGTTACACTTGTGATTGTGTGTCGTGGTGTCCGGGTGTTACACTTGTGATTGTGTGTCGTGGTGTCCGGGTGTTACACTTGTGATTGTGTGTCGTGGTGTCCGGGTGTTACACTTGTGATTGTGTGTCGTGGTGTCCGGGTGTTACACTTGTGATTGTGTGTCGTGGTGTCCGGGTGTTACACTTGTGATTGTGTGTCGTGGTGTCCGGGTGTTACACTTGTGATTGTGTGTCGTGGTGTCCGGGTGTTACACTTGTGATTGTGTGTCGTGGTGTCTAGATCAACCTGATCAAAGTTATCTTCAAATCTTTAACCTTTCTTCCTGTGTGTAATTGTGTGATCATCTTATTACAGTTGCTTACTTGTAACTTGTTATTATCTTTTTGTAACTGCAGGAGCAGTGCTAGTCTTGTACTCTCCCATTTCAGTGTTAAATCACCCATTATTATTATTTTATTTCTCAGTGGTTGTATCATTTCCAGCCTCTTGTATCATACATTATTATGTCGTGTTGGCTGTTGATTGTACTTGGCATTATAATATAACTAGGCAAGTGCGCACACCACTCAGTGCGAGTGTGAGAATATTTTAATTCGTATGCAACATGTACTACATAGTAGATAAGTTCAATCATTTTGGTATACACCACATACCCGTCATGTGGACGATGGCCAAAAGATGATCTAAAACTGGATGTCTTGGAGCGTAGGACACACTTTTAGCAGATGCTGCTTGTGGGTTAAAGGTAGGACAATACCTTGGCTGGAACAATACACAGATAGTTAAAATTTCGAAGGGTAACTTTGGACGACGTTCGGTCTGTTCTGGACCGTCCTGTGGCTTTGTAATGATTTAGGACGGACCGAAACGTCGTCTAAAGAATCGTTGTTTGTACTCACATAGGTAGAACACCTGCTGGAGACCAGGTAGTACAGCGTGAAGATCGTTGGATGAGTCTCGCTCCAGCAAAGTTTCTCTGAAGATTTTGCCACGTAACTCAATTATGACTGGCGTGAAGAAGCGAAAAGGAGGAGAGGAAGGGAAGACAAGGAAGAGAGTTGTGAGGAGTAAATAACATAGATGAAGGGAGGGAGAGAAGAGGTTTCTATAACATAAATAATGTTTTAAGAGAAAGTTACTATCACAGAGCAGAGACTATAACGGTATGACGGGTCCAGCATTAATGACTCTGGAGTCACTAATACCAATTGGAATAGAAAGGTCATGTCTCATATTTCTTAATATTTGTCAACAAGTTGTGTGTTTACAAGCCACCGGAGACATACTCGGAGAACAAGATTAAATCTTACGTAAAATATATACACAAGCTCGTGGGTGTTATTCAACGCAAGGCGAGGTGAAGGCGAGGTCCCCACGCTCGCTTTGTGTCTGACTAACCTACTTCCAAACGTAATTAAAAACTAACATTGTCTAATCTGCGAGAATCGAAGTCTGGGCTGCATAATAGCTAGTGATGTATGATAACCACTCCACCAGGTGTGATAACCACTCCACCAAAGGACTATCTTTATCCAACACTTAAAATCCTTCCAGAAGTCCTAGAGTTTCTTACACAGGATGACTTCCAGCAGTCCTGGAGTTTCTTACACAGGATGACTTCCAGCAGTCCTAGAGTTTCTTACACAGGATGACTTCCAGCAGTCCTGGAGTTTCTTACACAGGATGACTTCCAGCAGTCCTAGAGTTTCTTACACAGGATGACTTCCAGCAGTCCTGGAGTTTCTTACACAGGATGACTTCCAGCAGTCCTAGAGTTTCTTACACAGGATGACTTCCAGCAGTCCTGGAGTTTCTTACACAGGATGACTTCCAGCAGTTCTGGAGTTTCTTACACAGGTTAACTTACAGCAGTCCTGGAGTTTCTTACTCAGGATGACTTCCAGCAGCCCTGGAGTTTCTTACACACGTAGGATGACTTCCAGCATTCTTGTAGTGTTTTACACAGGATGACTTCCAGCAGTCATAGATTTTTTCCAGTGCATAATTTTCCTGGATGCGACCCACAACGGTATACTAACTGTGCGTTATTTACTGCTAGGTAGACAGAATCGACAGGAATGTAAGGAAACGTGCTCACACGTCTCGCCGTGCCGGGAAATCGAATACAGGACCCTTAGGTTGTGAGCTGAATACTAGACTGTGGAAGGGGTGGAGTTAAGGTGGTGTTGTAGGCGACAGAAAGTATTCACCAAAGAACAGGGACTTAAAGCTTAAATCTCACTTTAAATGCATGGCGTAGAGCTGTACTCCATACGCGGCTCATTTGCATGCAACTGCCCGCCTTGCAACGTGTTTGTCCTCTCTCAGTTTTCTCTTCCATGCCCTTCATGGGAAGGGGGGGGGGGTAAGTGGCCTTGCTGCTGGTGAAGGGTTTGTGATTCAAAGAAATGGAGTTGCTATCCCCTTGATTAGCTACCATGTCACAGATGTATGATCCCCCACCTGTTCACCGCTTCTCCACTGAATGTAATAATAATAATAATAATAATAATAATAATTATTATTATTATTATTATTATTATTATTAATCATTGCAAGGTCTACTGTAGTGGACCATTACTTTGTGTTATTAACAGTAAAGTGAAAATAATAAACCAGAAATTTATTTGATGTTCTTTGCTTAATTAACTTTAGTAACTAATTGTAAATTATGACATACAAGAGTGTTAAGGTCCCAGGATCACCCATGTTCAGTAGTATCTTTGTGACGTGTTGCTAGTGTACACATGCGTCAGTGGACGTGACGTGTGCTGAGTGTACACATGCGTCAGTGGACGTGACGTGTGCTGAGTGTACACATGCGTCAGTGGACGTGACGTGTGCTGAGCGTACACATGCGTCAGTGGACGTGACGTGTGCTGAGTGTATACATGCGTCAGTGGACGTGACGTGTGCTGAGTGTACACATGTGTCAATGGACGTGACGTGTGCTGAGTGTACACATGCGTCAGTGGACGTGACGTGTGCTGAGCGTACACATGCGTCAGTGGACGTGACGTGTGCTGAGTGTATACATGCGTCAGTGGACGTGACGTGTGCTGAGTGTACACATGTGTCAATGGACGTGACGTGTGCTGAGTGTACACATGCGTCAGTGGACGTGACGTGTGCTGAGTGTACACATGCGTCAGTGGACGTGACGTGTGCTGAGTGTACACATGCATCAGTGGACGTGACGTGTGCTGAGTGTACACATGCGTCAGTGGACGTGACGTGTGCTGAGTGTACACATCCGTCGGTGGACGTGACGTGTGCTGAGTGTACACATGCGTCAGTGGACGTGAATTGTGCTGAGTGTACACATGCGTCAGTGGACGTAACGTGTGCTGAGTGTACACATGCGTCGGTGGACGTGACATGTGCTGAGTGTACACATGCGTCAGTGGACGTGACGTGTGCTGAGTGTACACATGCGTCAGTGGACGTGACATGTGCTGAGTGTACACATGCGTCGGTGGACGTGACGTGTGCTGAGTGTACACATGCGTCAGTGGACGTGACATGTGCTGAGTGTACACATGCGTCAGTGGACGTGACGTGTGCTGAGTGTACACATGCGTCGGTGGACGTGACATGTGCTGAGTGTACACATGCGTCGGTGAACGTGACATGTGCTGAGTGTACACATGCGTCAGTGGACGTGACATGTGCTGAGTGTACACATGCGTCGGTGGACGTGACATGTGCTGAGTGTACACATGCGTCAGTGGACGTGACGTGTGCTGAGTGTACACATGCGTCGGTGGACGTGACATGTGCTGAGTGTACACATGCGTCAGTGGACGTGACGTGTGCTGAGTGTACACATGCGTCGGTGGACGTGACGTGTGCTGAGTGTACACATGCGTCGGTGGACGTGACGTGTGCTGAGTGTACACATGCGTCGGTGGACGTGACATGTGCTGAGTGTACACATGCGTCGGTGGACGTGACATGTGCTGAGTGTACACATGCGTCGGTGGACGTGACATGTGCTGAGTGTACACATGCGTCGGTGGACGTGACATGTGCTGAGTGTACACATGCGTCGGTGGACGTGACATGTGCTGAGTGTACACATGCGTCGGTGGACGTGACATGTGCTGAGTGTACACATGCGTCAGTGGACGTGACATGTGCTGAGTGTACACGTGTCGGTACACGAGGGTTGTACACTGACGAACATTGCACTATCCTGCTGTAAATATTTAACACTGTCCAGCATAATTTCTCGATATTTTTAACGATATTACTAAAAATTCCTCTTATATTTTTGTTGCTTATTATTATTTAAATATACACGAAGTGAATATATTTGACGCTTTTGCAGTAATATTTGTCACGTTATACTCGTTTTCGGACTTAAAATTTTGACCTAAATTAATGGATTTAAAAATTTAATGAGCCTAGCCTAATGAATTTTGTTCCCCTGTTTATATATACACTAGGATAACCTAGTGTTTCGTATTTGTTTAACTTTTTTTTATGAAAGCGTAGTTACGTTTGACGTGAGATCATAAGTTTATTTATTCTCGGATATTCTAGCAACAATGTATTCAAGTTGGACAAATTTAGATTTAGAAAGCACATAGGGAAGTATTAGTTTGACAATAGAGTTGTGAGTGAGTGGAAGGAACTTCTGGGTAGGTTTAAATATAGGTTGGACGGTTGGACACGATATCACCGCCAAACATCACCATAACATTATGTGTCCAAAAGAAGGCGAGAATATTTTTCCGGAACATACTTGTGGCCTTGGTCTCACATTCACACGTTAAATGTTACATAAACCACACGAGAAATGTTTGAGGCGTCAATGACAAATAATTTTAATGTCTGTAATTGTGGATAATTCCTGTGAAGGTTTTTGTAGTTGTGGGTATTGTTTGATGGTGTTCTTTACATGTAGTGACAACAACCTTCCGTAGTGCCTGTTCTGACAATGTCCTGGTGACGGTGTCAGCTAAGTGCTGACACTGCCCTGGTGGTGATGTTGGCTAAGTGCTGACACTACCCTGGTAGTGGTGTCAGCTAAGTGCTGGTTAAAGAATACTGACAACTACATACCGGTTGCTGTCATCACCCCTTCAAGGGGGTACTGCTGAAGGGCTTATGATCCAAGGGATTCTAGCTACCCTACCCAACCCTACTACAAACTCTGATCATACAATAGAGCGAAAAAATGTGAGGGACCTGGAATGGTAATTTCTGAGGATCTCACTTTTAAGGATCACAACAGTGCCACGATCACAGTTGCAAAGAAAATGATAAGATGGATAATGAGAACGTTCAAAACAAGAGATGCCAAGCCAGTGATGATCCTTTTCAAATCACTTGTTCTCTCTAGGCTGGAATACTGCTGTACATTAACATCTTCGTTCAAAGTAGGTGAAATTGCAGATCTATAGAATGTACAGAGAACCTTTACTGCACAAATAAGTTCCATCAAACACCTCGACTACTGGGAAGGCTTGGAAGAACTTGACTTGTACTCCCTGGAATGCAGGCGAGAGTTATGTCATAATCTACACTTGGAAAATCCTGGAAGGAATGGTCTCGAATCTGTACACAGAAATCACTCCCTACGAAAGTAAAAGACTGGGCAGGCGGTGCAAAATGCCCCCAATTAAAAGTAGGGGCGTCATTGGTACACTAAGAAAACACCATAAGTATCCGGGGCCCAAGACTGTTCAGCAGCCTCCCAACATGCATAAGGGGAATTACCAATAGGCCTCTGGCTGCCTTCAAGAGGGAGCTGGACAGATGCTTAAAGTCGGTGCCAGATCAGCCGAGCTGTGGTTCGTACGTTGGACTACGTGCGGCCAGCAGTAACAGCCTGGTTGATCAGGCCCTGATCCACCGGGAGGTCTGGTCGTGGACCGGGCCGCGGGGGTGTTGATCCCGGACTACCCTCCAGGAAGACCCCAGGTAGACCCCCATTCCCCTAGACGTTCCATGACCTCTTAATTAAGTGTTAGCGTTTCCCATGAACATAATCAGTTTCCTTGAGTTTAGTAATAATATCATCATCATAATCATCATCATCATCATCATCATCATCATCATCATCATCATCATCATCATCATCATCATCATCATCATCATCATCATCATCATCATCATCATCATCATCATCATCTCTCTGCATTCTACTTTAAAAACACATTTATTCAAACATAACTGTAAAAACATAATCCTAGTGGAACTGAAGTTACTTATATCATTTACCTAGACTTTTGGAGGAGCTCACTAACACTTAATGCGGAGGTCACTTACACTTAAGGCAGCCCAGTGAGCTCTTACATCCTTCACTGGCAGACGGCTCTGGCCTCAACGCATTACTTTCACAAAAACGAAAATGACTGAATGACGAGAGGCCAAGCTGTTTAACGTTGTTTGCTGAGCTATAAAAAAATTAGTGTGCATTATATATGACAGGTGTTGGTTGGCCACTAATGCAGTGTGTTGAAGGAAAGCATTGTAGCCCTTACTGAGGCCTTAATTAACAGGTAAGTGGAATACAGTAAAGGTACACTTATACTACTGACGACTAAAGGTCACACAGTGATGGCTGGTACAAGTCAAATTCTGAAGGAAAATTTAACAACGAGACGTATATATTATAAACTTACGTGTATTGTGTATTTTGTGTGTATTATCGTTAAAAAATTATATGTATTTTTATTTTGTTTATTGCCGTTACAAGACGATGTGTATTGTTTATGCAAAACATGTATAACATACAGATATATAGCCAGTTATATCCTATGTGGGGTGGTGTTACAGGAGCTGCTGTACTCTTATAGCCTAGCCAGGCCGCTTCCGTAGCAGCGTTAACAGTGCAAAATTTGAGAGAGATTTTGGAAAGTATGAGATTGTGGGAGTGGTTGGCATAATTAACAGTTGGATATGATATGCTGCTGACAAGATCCTTGCCTCATTTTCCTCCCTAGATTAGTTCACAAGAAATGTGGCGCACCATTTCCACCCTCGGCGAACGTACAACATAAAAGGCGGTGACCTCGCGAGGCTTTTGTGGCCTCGACCTCTTTTTTCAATTTTTTTTTAGCAAAATTAGATACATCAACAGTGTGCTGCTTATTCTGTACGATAATTACACAGTGGGAACAAAAATTAGCTCTGTTTTTCTCTATAATATTCCATCACAGAGGATGGACGAAGGAGATAAAAGGTATAAAATACTGACACGATGGAGCAACATGTGATCCTTTATTGGCAAATGCAGCATCATGTGATCCTTTATTGACTATGTTTCGGCCACACAGTGGGCTTTATCAAGTCACAAACAGATCTGCAGGTCCATCTCAAATACAACCTAGGCAACATTTTCCACCTGACTCTCCACACTGTATATACTCATGTACTCTTTACCCAGGTAGTTCTGTTTGTGACTTGATAATGCCCACTGTGTGGGCGAAACTTTGTCAATAAAGGATCATATGATACTGCATTTGTGTTTATTTTTCCATCCAGGATGGACAAAGCTTTGATGTTAGCGAAGGATTCTTAAGCCAAGGAATTAGAGCTACCGTTCCCTTAATCGAATCAGTTCTGATTAATTCCCATTCCTTTGGCGCTGTATTAACCCTATGACTTTAGCGCTTCCCCAGTGACATGTGTTCCCTCAACTCAGGTGTTGACAGCTCAAATCCTGTCTTCCTTTCGACTATTACCGGCACCTACGTTCAGCGCCTCGTGAAATACAATCTACGCTATTTTCCGTTCGTTCTGCCAGTCGAATTACGCTGAAGAACGTTTGTCATCTCCAGTCGATTACCCGTTAAGGCTTCCGTTTTGAGACAGGAAATAATGAGATAGTCCCCAGAGAGGCAGTCCAATTTCCTCGCTAACGGGAGGTGCCAGGACCTGGGCACGGCTGCTGAATACATATACTGTATATACATGATGTTCTCAAACTGTGCCTTGGGATGGAACAGTTATGTATACATGATGTTCTCAGACTGTCCAGCAGTACTTGGCAGAACAGTATATACATAATATTCTCAGACTGTCATGATGTAGTCAGAAAGCATAAATTGGATCCACAGTGCATGAAACCTCCATCAGGTGATTATTATTTAATTAAACATTTTAATCAAGGGATACTAAGTCCGTGATGGTACTGCTCAAGGCAATTAGATTCTCTGGAATATGAAAGCGAAATGCTGATCTTTTACTGCTCCTATACCCTTCAAAGAGGGATACCATGAAACTGAGGATGGGCTCTTGATCGAAGTAATTAAGTCACCCTACCCTTCCTTTGATGAAACCTGGTGAACCTCTCATTCCCCAGGTTCTCTATTACCCTTACAGATTAAGCGCTCTCTCATGACTATATTAATAATAGTGCTGTAAGCGGAGTTCAGTACAGAAACTCTTGGGATTGCCTCCATGCACTCTGTAACCTAAAAGCAGTCCTGGTTACCCCTAGGTAGGTTTTTTAGATTTTACCGCCGACGCGACTAGTTGATTGTGTACACATATCCACCCTCTGGGCGGTAACGTGAAAAGCCTAGGAATTAGGCTCCATGAGGAGTACGTATGGATTTATAACTACAGTTGACATATCTGTTGCAAGTAAATTCAGAATATCTGCATAGTATGTCTGGTATCTTATTTTCATTAATAAGATTCCTTGATATATCACATAGGTTATTATTATTATATCTCTATATTCCTCACTAAGTGGAAAATTAAGCGCATACTGATCAAGAAAGTTACTATAAGGCTGACCACATGCTTTATATTTAGTTTGATCATCATCTGTGTGTCTGCCCAACTGCCAAAAGTACTTGTAACCAAGCCTAAGAAGATCGACACCATGCCTAAGCCTTCTAGGGTAGGGTAGGTGCCTGAGCCCGAGCCTTTAGCTCATAAGACTGTCATTCCCATTTGCCCCCTTGGGGCGGGGATGGCAGACCAGAGAGGCCTAGCTTGTGGCTAGGCCTGGGGACAGTTGGTCCCAAAGATGAGGAGGTACTTGTGCCTCCTCCCATGGGAGACTTAGGTCTCAGACACTCCCTACAGAGGGAGCCAAGGCCGGGCCACCACTTGGAAAAGGCCCGGGCCGGGAGAATACCGGCTAATCTTTAATAATAATAATAACCAAGCCTAAGCCTAGCTACTACAGCATCAGTCAGTCTGTTTACATTACAAGTTACATCCTAAATTTGCTTGCAACGTTCATGTTATAGTGAGCGATAGATCATAATTAACTTCTCTCCTAACATTATTCCAAATGCTAGACATAGACATACTAGAGTTATATTCTACATTTTCCTTCAGGGTACTTTGGTTAACGTATCAACTTTATCATCAAGGAGTAATTCAGTGTGGTGGAACCCATAAAAAATGTAAATAAATTCCCCTTTATTTGATTGTCGACTATCTGCAGTACATCTGACTTCTCTAAACAGCTTGTTGTTATCCAGTGAGTCAAGTGTCTTCATTGATGACATAGTCAATAATAATCATAGAGTCAAGCTCAACGTCATAAGTTAACTTCAGTGCCATTAGGATGGCATAGAATTCAATCTGCAGTGTAGATGCCCAGCTGTTTATTCATATGCCTAACTCAACATAGTCCTATCGAGGGAAGTGGCAACCTTTGCGATGATTTAAGGAATTGTGAGGGAAAAGCCGGTATTAAGTGGGGTTATGGTTGTTCTGACACCCAGGAACCATTAGCGTGTTACTGCCCGCGCTACCACCTAGCGGGCTGAGGCTAAACTTCAGTTCCTGGTGTCTGATTTGCTTTAATTTCTACTCCTGGTGTGGATTGAAGTTTGGAGAGTCACTTCACCTCCACTCTTCTGATCAGGTAAGGTGATCTACCAAGAATATTTCTGTTCATCAGAAGACCATCCTGGGCATTAGATACTCCTGACCCAACATTATACTGGAACTAAAATGGTCAGTTTTTATTTTTATTTAATTTTAAATAAAAAGCCTTAGGAAATTACCTTCATTATTATTCCTAGAGTCATTTATTTTTCCATTCTTTTTGTTCAGGCGGCAGGCGTTCCCCTGACAAAGGGATTACTAGTAATGAGCTTCTTAGGAGTGGCTTACAGGTATGTGGCTGTATAGCCCTTGTGGCTTAGCGCTTCTTTTTGATTATAATAATAATACAGGTATGTGATATTAAATGAACACAGTTCCCAAGGAAGGGTAAAATACTCTTTTCTACAGTGATATAGTTCATGCAGGTTATAAAACGTAATAGAATTAAATGTTTTCACATCCCATTTAGGTCTGTGCTTATTTACTTGGTATCAGTAGTAAAAAGTTGTAGTGAGTGTCTGGTTCATTTCATAACATTTAATACCAAATATCAATAATTCTATCACTAATACTAAGAACACCAAGCTCCTTCCTCGTGTTAAGAACCTTGGTAGTTTTAGAACAGTAAAGAATAATTCCGAAGACTTCATTTTGCATTAGATCCAAGAAAAGAATTTTCCTTAGCAAATATTAACATGGGGGCAAGAATATCAATTAAGGATCTAAGTTGTGTACATCATTCTCACTATTCTCACATTAGCACCATAGTTAGGGTTGTAGCCAGCAACAGCTTTGAGAACATTTAGCATATCTTTGTATTTCTTATTTAGTAGTGATACGGTGGATTTATTGATGGGGACATCTACACCAAGGTATCTAAGATTTAACGTAGCTGATTTTTCTCACCTTGCAAACTACCCTAAGAAGAATGCAGTACTTTAACGAGTTAAAATTGGCGATACATGAAGGACACTCCCAGGGGCCAGCACCCCTGCTGCCCGGTTACAGATCAAGCCTGATTAACCAGGCTGTTATTGCTGGCTGCAGTACAATAAATGTACTCGCTAGAGCGGAAGGTTAGGTATAATTCGTCAGGAAACGGGACAAGTGTTGCCTGACATGGTTCTTAAGCATATATACTTGGAAATTCTTGAGGGCCCAGTCCCAAATCTGCACCCTGCTACAAAAAATCCTTTAGTGAGAGATGTGGGGAAATGTGTAGAAAAAACACAGGGAAAGGCTGGGTCGCCGTGGCCACAAGAGAACATTGTATGAACATGCATAGTCCCAGACTTTTTAACATGTTGCCAGAAGATATCAGAAGCACTGCTGAAACAAGTGTAGAAATCTTCAAGAGGAAAATGGACATTGTGGCTTTGTGGGCCAGCGTGCCGCCAGCAGCAACAGGTTGGTTGACCAGGCAAGCACTTGAGAAGCCGGGCCGAGAGATTAGGAAAACTCTTGTAACCCATCAGTTATGATTCTACGAGGAGATTAATATTAAATGGTATTTTATTGTTCTTTGCTAGGCTAGAGACCTTGTATATTTACAAACACAACGGCTGATATACTGCTAGTTGTGGTTGGGCGCTTGGACTTAATACTGCTTGTTGACTGTAATTCACGGGTCATTGTACATCTCGCCCTCTCCTTGTGGAAGGTTGGACATTATGACTCGCAGCATCTTCCCTCATTTACTGAGCTACAACACATTTCTGGGCATATTGGAATTTTTTTTTTTTAAATTCTGTTTCTTGACTAAAATATTTTCTTCCACGTTGCAGCAGCTCGGCTCATTACCTCTCTCCTTCGATATTAATGTCACAACAATTAACGCTAATTTCGTATCCAGTTGTATTAGTCACAACGCTGTTATTTCTTAAGTGTGACAGTTTCAATACTATAAGGTTAAGTTTGTATTAATTTAACAGCACTAGTATTACATTACTGTGTTAATACACTACTGCTAAGTTATCATGCTGTTTATTATAACACTAATACTAATTTCGTGCACTTTCGTGTTTATTTTTCAACATTTGGCTAATTTCGTGTTATTCATTAATTTTGAAATAATGACTTAATAGTCTGTTGAGGTATATTGATGTTAACCACCAAGAATGTTTGGTCATGGTGGCTGGAATCCGTAGCAATCATAGTTGTGTGTATTCTTGCAGGTTGTGACCGAGGGAGTGACCGGTGTGTAGCTCGTGTTAGTGAAGGCGCGAGTCACCCTGCCTAGGACCATGGTGGATGTATGACCAGCAGCAGAGGTCACCACACTGCGGGAGAGGTCACTCCGGAGTTCAGGTAAGGTCAAAACATATTTTTTTTTTCCTTTAGAAATGGCTCCCTTGTATACCTTTACACCAGTACCTGGCTCATATTAGCTCGTATCTGCTTCTCTCTGATGTCCCCGGGACGAAGTACTTAGAGGACTTCGTCAGTGTTCTGTGATTATCTTTATTTAATATCTGTTCTGTTTCGAGCGCTCACACACACACACACACACACACACACACACGTGCACACACACACACACACACACACACACACACACACACACACACACACACACACACACACACACACACATATATATATATATATATATATATATATATATATATATATATATATATATATATATATATATATATATATATAAAACTGCTAATCGCAATATTATTTACTTAAACCCCACTTCTTTCGTGGATGCATTAATTTATAATATATATATTGTGTGTATGTGTTTAACTTTATGTATGTATTTTGTATGTTTTTATATGCGTAGATAAAAAGAAAAGGTTGAGAGGGAAGGCTGGTTGATACTGTAATGTTATTTGATAATCACACGATAATGAGAGAATTTTAATTATATATGGAAAATTTATTACCTACGTTTCGCTCATGTGTTGTCAGCTTGTGGTTCTCTGCACAGTGTTGTCAGCTTGTGGTTCTCTGCGGGTTCGCAGTCTCGCGTCACCTTCACTTGACATATTTTATCATAATTCCAAATAATGGTCATTTTCTCTTCATTAACTATACTAGGAATAATTATTATTTGTGTGTCTCACCTATTTGTGGTTTCAGGGGTCAAGTTTCACCTTACTCATACGACTAGTTTCACAAGATTCCTCCCCTTGTAGGCCGTGTTGTATGTATCCTTTAAACTGTGTAAGCTGTTTTGATTCCATAATCTCATCTAGGTCATTCCACCATGAGGCTGAAATTCTTCCTGATATCCCTGTAGTGTGTATCCTTGTTCTTGGTCCCTGCCTTTCAAACGGCTGTCTTTGTCTGTTCTTATCAAGTCCTCTTGTGTATCTTGTACGTTACCATATCTCCTTTCCCCGGTTCTTCTTTCCTGTATCATTGACTTCAGTTTTTGTCATTTCTTTCCATACATTTTCCCTTTCTACATAATAAATCTGTGGTCATTATGGATGTAATTGCCATGGTCATTATGGATGTAATTGCCATGGTCATTATGGATGTAATTGCCATGGTCATTATGGATGTAATTGCCATGGTCATTATGGATGTAATTGCCATGGTCATTATGGATGTAATTGCCATGGTCATTATGGATGTAATTGCCATGGTCATTATGGATGTAATTGCCATGGTCATTATGGATGTAATTGCCATGGTCATTATGGATGTAATTGCCATGGTCATTATGGATGTAATTGCCATGGTCATTATGGATGTAATTGCCATGGTCAGTATGGCTGTAATTACCATGGTCAGAATGGTTGTAATTGTCTCTGTCAGTCTGACGTTCTCGAGATTCAGTTCTTCTTTTCCCCTTGTAAGTAATGTGGGACACTTCCTTATTTAGCCAACTATAACTTCTTTTAGGGTGAAAATATTTGCAGGTGATGAAACACGTGCCTTTAGTTTGAGAGTGCAGCATTTCCTGGCATGGTTGCAGTTACATGTACCATTGATCTTACCAGTCTCTTCATATTTGTAACTACCCCAGAAAATGTTACACATTTGGATTTTCTTTTGGCAGTGATTTATGGGGTTATCTTTGACTTTCTTGACAGAGAATTCCTGCACTGTTTGCCTAATATATATATATATATAAAAGCCTGTATAATTGATTTCTTCAGATTCCTTCGGTTTGACTTCATAACCTCTCACGTGGTCTCTTATAACCTGCAATTCATTTGACTCTGTCCTTGTAATGGAAGTCGAGGTTTCATTAAGTAAGTGTACAGTTTATCCCAGAACCTTGTACTGTATTGTCTGTTTGCGAACCCAAAGTATATCACTTCTCTGTATCTACGTTCCAACTCAGTTTTTCACACCTGTCACAACTTGTACGTGTATGTTCTGTATTGACAATGTGTCTGCATTTTTTTTTTTTTTTTTTTTTTGGTGCTCTACTGGTTTCACTTTCCCCAACGTATTTGTCACCAAATTCTTGTCACTATTTACTGTGGTTGTGTTGGTTGCTCACTCAACATTTTAAATATTTCTTGCATCTTTTCTTCCAGTTTTGCAAGACATGACGAAAGTGGCTCCTTAGTGTGGCTTGATGTGTCTTTAATTATCTGCGCTCACCATTAAAATACTCGGCTATCTTTATCACAAATCCAACAAATATCTTGCCCATTCCTATTAGCTATTCCTCTTTCCCCTCTCAGGGTTATATATTTTGTGGGAGCTGTTAATGTTACATAGTTGACAGTGTATGTATGTTTTTGTTACACAGAGCAAGTTTCTTCTTTGTAACTTGTATCAGACTCGTTTGTGATCTTCCCGTCCATCCTCTAACCCTCATATTCTCCCCACCTTATATTCCCCATCCTCCCTGTCTACCCTGCCTTTCCCTCCCATATCTCCCTTCCCTGCCTTCCACGCCCATCCCCTTACATCCTATATCTCCCCTCCCCCTTTTTTGCCTCACGCTAGGTCACGTTAACGTGGTGGTGGGGTGGAGGGGTGCTATTCTGCCCCGCAAGGATGCTTGTATGAGGTTCGCTTGTTCTGCCGGCGCGGGTCTTCTCCAGATGGTGACCCAGCCTGAGGGTGCTTGCCTCACTAGGAACCCAACATTTCTTTCGGCATAAATGGTTGGGACATTTTTCCTTTCGTTAAAATTTGCTCACTCTCCTAACCGATAACTTCGAACGCTTTGTCGACGTGGATTGCAGTGTGTGAAAAATAGATTTTGAATAGTTTTAATTACACTGTGATTATGGCGTGTGTAATGTGTACCAGTCACGACAGTAACAAGTTGGTATTCATAGTGTAAATTTGTTATATAATGTTAGCAACAGAATGTTTAAGAGCTAGATAACCATGAGGTTCTAGTGCTTTTTAAATGCAACAAAGCAACATTCCCCACTACCTCGCCCTTCCTAATCACCAGCGAGAATGTTTACACACTAGTGAACATTCACTGCTCAATAAATAACATTAACGTCAGTACAGCTGCATCTGTTGCGCACTGAACACTAATCACCAACACAGACCACAGCTGACAGAGCAGACACGAGGACAGTCAACATGAACGTTACACCATAACACAGGATATTCTGCTTTGCTTTTATTATGGCGCCAGGCTCAAGCTTGGTTGAAGATTTAGATACGTGTTTAACACTTGCATATTTGTCGGCATTGTATATCATTGGAATCAAGCTTGACTGCAAATACTTGTGGCAGCTTGATGTATGCACTGACGGATCTTTTAGTCAGGCTCAAGCTTGGTTGCAGGTAAGGTACAAAAACATACAATACCGTCACTACAACAGTACACAAATAACCCGAACACAGGAGAGAGAGAAAAGGTTATAACGAAGTTTCGGTCAGTTTACTTCCACCACCAGTATTACCACTATCACTACTACTTCTTCCTCTCTTTGTCCCGTCCCTGTCCCCTTACCTGGAGTTTACCTGGAGAGAGTTCCGGGGGTCAACGCCCCCGCGGCCCGGTCTGTGACCAGGCCTCCTGGTGGATCAGAGCCTGATCAACCAGGCTGTTTCTGCTGGCTGCACGCAAACCAACGTACGAGCCACAGCCCGGCTGGTCAGGAACCGACTTTAGGTGCTTGTCCAGTGCCAGCTTGACTGCCAGGGGTCTGTTGGTAATCCCCCTTATGTATGCTGGGAGGCAGTTGAACAGTCTCGGGCCCCTGACACTTATTGTATGGTCTCTTAACGTGCTAATGACACCCCTGCTTTTCATTGGGGGGATGTTGCATCGTCTGCCAAGTCTTTTGCTTTCGTAGTGAGTGATTTTCGTGTGCAAGTTCGGTACTAGCTCCTCTAGGATTTTCCTTCATCTATGTATACTGGCTCCCTCACACTCTTCTCTCTGTGTGACATGGTAATGGTCCAAGTTGAACCGAAACGTCGTCATAAGTTTTTTCCCTTTTCTGCGGGTTATTTGTGTATTGGTTGCAAGTACCTCTGGCAGCTTTACATGTGCACAGACTGACGAGTTCTAGCAGCCAGGCTCAGACTTGGTTACAAGTACCTCTGGAAGTTTCGCAGATATACACAGACGAAGAATTTGCCTAGCATGGGCCAGTAGGCGCAGTGCAATGCTCCTGTTATGTAAATTTTTCATCCAGCCATATGGTGACTTGACCACTAAGTGGGCGACTGTTACCTAACTGGGGAGTAGCCCAGGAGTTCTCATCCAGGGGCTCTCCTGACCCAGGGGCTGTCACCCAGGGGCTGTTACCCAACCCTCCATAAAATGGATACGAGGTGCTCAATAAACATCTCGCTTCGACGACTAAATTTAATTTTTATTAACTTTTTACTTGAGAGGAAAAGTAGAACGTCTCTGACTACAAAATGCTGTAATAATAATAATAATAATTAACAATAAAATATTGAAATAGCATACAAAAGTACTGATGAGATTTATTATATTCATTATATTCATTATATTTGCAGTTGTTGTTGGTGCCACAGTAGTGTCACGCGACACAATACGGTTACGGCACGGTAATGCCAAGCTACACTTCAGTGCCCCTCAAGGAAGGTTCCTTGATGTTGGTGAGGGGCTCTTGATTTAGGGAATTGGATCTGTGCTCCAGTTCCCCGAATTAAGCCTGAATGCCTTCCACATCCCCCCCCCAGGCGCTGTATAATCCTCCGGGTTTAGCGCTTCCCCCTTGATTATAATAATAATAATAATAATACACTTCAGTGCCACACACGACACAGTAATGATAGTGACACTGTCATCAAGAGATAAGAACAACCTGACAGATACCTTGATGAGAGAGAATGAAATAGGGGGAGGGAGAGGTGGAAGAATATTGGGGTATACACAGTGGAGTATTGGAGCATGAAAAGTGGAGTATTGGGGGGTTATACAAATTGGAATTTTGGGCCATTATTACGATCAACCTGAGTTATTAAAAAGAAAGTCAACATTCCCACTCTCAATAACTAACCTGAATTCAGGCCGTAATATTGTATTATTAGCGTTCCACTTTTCTGTAATTTTACCACTGCCAGTGCTGTCTAGCAACACTCGGGCAACACAACGTAGTGATAGCAGAAACCAACACCTTGGCAAACCTAAACACGCATGGGATAACATGTGGGATAACACAAACTATCAAACACAAAAGTGGACACACAAACGTCCAAATACACGACAATTCCGATTACTGTGCTAAGCGCAGTAACTGGCGGCTTTGTCCTAAATGGAATTACTGTGCTAAGCACAGTAATACCATGTCCCGTGGTTTGGTAGGCAACACTCGCCTCGCACGCTGTGTCCATGGTTCGATCCCCGGTAAGGGTGAAAACATTGGGCGTTTATCCTTACACCTGTTGTCCCCATTCACCTAGCAAGTAGGTACCTGGGCGTTAGTCGACTGATGTGGGTAGCATCCTGGGGGACAAGACTGAGGACAACAATGGAAATAAGCCACAGTCCTCGATGACGCACTGGCTTTCTTGGATTATCCTGGGTGACTAACCCTCCAGGGTTAAAATTCCGAACAAAATCTTATCTCTCATCTAGGACAAAGCTCTGGACGGCACAGTCCCCAGACCTGATATTACACAGCCATCAGAAAAAAAAATACTAAACTCATCAATACATGATGTCTGGAGAATTTGTATTCACTAACAATGACCAGACACATGCCTCACCAACATAAAAAAAATCCTTAAGAACAAAGTAGGTTGCAGAGAGAGCGGCGATGCGTCCTCCACGACTGTCGGGCAAATAATGAGAGGTCGAGAGAGGGTACAGAACCCCTTGGCCAGATGTGTGGGTGAGCGGAGGAAAATCGCTCAAAACCCAGGATCTTATTTACACGACTACCGTATTTTCCGGCATATAAGGCGCGCCTTTCCCCCCCCCCCACAAATATTGGAAAATCATCCTGCGCCTTATATGGTCAGGGTCTATGGTAACCTTGGGTTATGCTTTAGCAGTTTACTAACGTTACCTTACAACTATTTCGACACATCGTTTTAAATGCTCGAGCATCTTATATGCCGGAAAATGTGGTAATTAATGACAATGCTTCATTCACTCTGGCCAGGAGAGATGGCACACCCGTGAAAGTCGGTCTCTGGCGCAGGTAAGAAAGACACGTCCACAGTGCAGTTGCGACATCAAGAAAAAAAAAGCCGAGAGGTAAAGACGGGGTATTTACAGAAGCAATTCTTTTGGTTTGCATTCCAATTCAAAGTTCGTCTTTTATATTATGTCCTTCAAGTAGATGACCCCTTCTGAGATTATTTTTACTTAGTATTATTACTACTTTTATTATTATTATTATTATTATTAAAGATTAGAAAAATTACGTTTTCATATAATTATTTTGTGTTGCAAATGTTTCAACACAAATGTGAGTATTTAACAGGCCTGTAAAGTGGTGTATTTTGGATATGATCACCAGGATGTGGTTTACATTATATTGGCTGACACACTCCGGTATAAATGAATGCTTCAAAACGATGACTCTGGAAGAAATAACAGTGTGCGGCTCTGGATTCAAGGAATTGGAGGCTCTCTTCATCGGATCAAACCTTATTGCTTTCCATTTGCCAGGCGCTGTATGACAACTTATGAATTGAGCACTTGTCCACTGAGTAAAGTGAGCAAAGGTGACTAGTGCAGATAGTGTCAGTAGGTAGACCTTTGTTGTTTCCTAAGTATAGAGAGTCAGTAGGTAGACCTTTGCTGTTTCCTAAATGCGTTACTTTCCTCACGTAACAAACTTATTCATTACTACTGATGTTTTTGAAACTAGAGGGAAAATTTTGAGACGTACTCAGGGAATTAGAACCTACAAGAACAGGCGTATACAGCGGTCTCAGGGTGGTCGGAGAAGGGGGGAAGTGAAGGACAGCAGCTTCATACGTAGTTTCAAGAGCAGGTACAACTGAGGCCTATGTCAGATACTACTAAAGGTCGTTGGCTATATTGGACGAGACCAAGAGCTGTAACTTAACGCCTGCAAACTAGGCAGACTATTCTCTCTCGCTCTCTCATTTCAATGTGATTCAGTGCGTAAAATCATACAGTAATTTTAATAGCAGACTCTGGTAATCTCGGCAAACAGTCGTCACAGTGACTACCATCATTATAGTGACTACTCATTATAGCTAATTATAGCGACTACTCATTATAATGACTGGAATCATTATAGTGGCTTTACTCATTATAGTGAATACTCATTAGTCATTGCACTCATAATGAATGCACTCATTATAAGATATAATGTGTTAGAACTGGTAGCGTCAGCCCAGCAAAAACCAGCTGGTGTACCATTTGGGAATCAGTACTGAACCCATCACTTGTAACGCCAGCTGGGATTCTGAGACACTAGCTGGAAAAAACATTCATCCGTACGTGTGTATATATATATAATGTAAATGTATAAATATATATAAATGTATAATATATATAATGTGTGTGCTTTGTATGTCGTGCAGTGATTCCACTCTGCAACTTTCATATTCAGTTTTAATATCAAAATTGAAATTGCAAAATTCGAGCCAGGCAATTAATTCCAAAATGTTGAAAATATTTTTTTGGCATAACGGCGCACAGTGCGTTTCCGTGTTCTTTTATAAATTGTGTTTTTTAGGTGAATGTGTTGTATGTGGGCGCGTGTGTGAAGCATTTGCTGCCTCGCTTGCTACTTCAATGGATTTTATAATTGACAATTCCTGGTTCGTGCTTTCCTGTTGATTTTCTTACTGGGTTCGTAACCCAACGAGATACGACGCATTTTTGGGATACTTTTTTTTTTCCTTTAATAACAAATTACATCATATACAGTTATATTGCAGGAGGGGCCCCGCTTATACAGCAGGCTAGGTTCCGGGCTGCTGCTGTAAAACGAAAATTGCTGTAAGGTGGAACATGACTTTTTTTTTCAAATGCATATAAAAGCATAACATGTTTACACTATCGAGGCCTGGTCTCAGACCGGGCCGCGTGGGCGTTGACCCCCGAAACCCTCTCCAGGTATTCCAGGTACCATATATTAAGTGAGCAATAGAGCTAGGCTTAAAAATTGCACACTGTACACGCATTACTTGCCTTTTAAATATTTTTGTCCTTAGCTTAGTGGTGAATATATTTATTGTAGGAAGTCTAAACAAATGAAGAATGAGTATAATTGGAAACCATTGCATTCGCAAAACGCCGTAGAGAGAAGCACTGTAAAAAAAAAAAAGCCGTAGAGCGAAGCACTGTAAAGCGGGGCCCTCCTATACAGTCAGCATGAGTATATAGGAATTATAATAATTTTGTATAAGGGGACGTGTCAAAAGATCATAAGGTGTTCGCAAGAGGGAACTTCTCTGGTTCCTTCAGTTTTGCATCAGCAGTTCAGTGGTACCTGCTTGCTGCTTGCATCACTATCCTGACTGATGAGTTTAGCAGCAGACACGCGTGGTCCTGGACAAACTGGTGTCGATGCTGCAGAGTACCTTATATGTTGTGCTGCTCCATCTGGGGTCCTTTCACAGCCTTCAGAGTGCAGATGTAGATATGCTGGAGGGAATGAATGCAAATCTACACACTGAGTTAACTCCTTAAGAAAATGTGCGACACGTTAAATAATAATAATTAAATACAGCGTTAATCAACAAGAACAGTGAACGATTCAAAGCTAAAACTTCTTAAGAAAAAAAGAAAGCTGAAAGAAAGTTTAAATATTAAGTATTTGAAGTTGTATTCTGTTTAAGGGTTTTGCTTATAATAATGAGGAGTGCAGTAGGCCTTCTGGCCCAGACTAGGAAGGTCCTACTTGCTCTCAACCAATTCTTCTGCAACTAAAAATAAAACCTGTAAAACTCCCGGAGGAAAGTTTTGTGCAGAAGCAAAGTTGTATTAGTTTTGGGCTGCTGCAGTTGGTGAAGATAAACAGCAAGAGTCTGGTGTGGCCAGGGGCGGCCAGGGATGCCCAGGGTGGCCAGAGACGCCCAGGGGTGGCCAGGGACGGCCAGGGTGGCCAGGCACGCACACATCCCACTCGTTGAATTAATTTTGACTATAACTGCGGAAATCGGCCTGAACGTAAATTCTTTCATTAATGACATAGACTACTTCATTCTTATTAATTATTATGAGCTACCTAAGGGAAGCGTAAACTTTAAGTTACCTAAATTACATTACGATTAAAGTTGCATGTAATACCTGCTTATATGAAAATTCATGATGCATCATAAATTAAGTTTCCCGAAAAAGGTTTTTACCATGACCAACAAATACAAAAAATATTTTTTTGAGAGCGTGTTGGAGTGTCAGCAACAATTTACAGGTGATGACATATACAAGAGATTTTTTTTTTTCAAAAAATCTGCTGCTAGTTCATTGGTTCATTCAAAATAGGATTTTTTTTTATTTAGGGTCGAAAATTTGCATATGCTGTTCCGGGGTCCAATACTTATGCACGAGTATGAACGGAGCATACACATACACGAACGTGAACGGAGAATGCACATACACGAACGTGAACGGAGCATGCACATACACGAACGTGAACGGAGCATGCACATACACGAACGTGAACGGAGCATGCACATACACGAACGTGAACGGAGCATGCACATACACGAACGTGAACGGAGCATGCACATACACGAACGTGAACGGAGCATACACATACACGAACGTGAACGGAGCATGCACATACACGAACGTGAACGGAGCATACACATACACGAACGTGAACGGAGCATACACATACACGAACGTGAACGGAGCATACACATACACGAACGTGAACGGAGCATGCACATACACGAACGTGAACGGAGCATGCACATACACGAACGTGAACGGAGCATGCACATACACGAACGTGAACGGAGCATACACATACACGAACGTGAACGGAGAATACACATACACGAACGTGAACGGAGAATGCACATACACGAACGTGAACGGAGCATGCACATACACGAACGTGAACGGAGCATGCACATACACGAACGTGAACGGAGCATGCACATACACGAACGTGAACGGAGAATACACATACACGAACGTGAACGGAGAATACACATACACGAACGTGAACGGAGCGTACATATTGTCAACGTATTAATTAAAAAGAAGGCCAAGGGCAGCCTGGAGAGTCAGGTACATTCTGCCATGCAAACAATGTCCAGGTAGATTTTAACCGAATCTGAGTCAGAGTAGACTCATTACGAGCAAAAGGGATATTAGAACCAGCGAGTGGCGAGCAAGAGGGATGTTAGGAGAACCAGTGAATTCATTTCTTTTCTTTCATGTACCAGCCATTTGTTGCTCGATAACTGTAAATTATTCATTGAATCCAGACTTTGTAAATACTGATTTAACCTTAAAAGTGATGAAGTTTGCATTTGTAAACAGTCGAGTGTTTCAACAAAGTTCTGGACACTAACTACACGGGAGTTGTTGTTGTGTGCAGCCGACCAGTGGAAATAAACATATATGCAGTAATCGCGAACAAGCGACACAAGATACAAAGCAACCACAGGGGGAGTTGAAGGATAGCTCTAGGCCTTTCGTGTTGCAATACATCATCAGGAACTTGCAGTGTTGCAGAAATGAGTAGGACGTTCAAGCAGATTAGTTCATGGGAACGTTCTGGCTCGAGCTAGAACGTTCCCCTGAACGTATACCCTGGTAGTAAACCCTGCCATCATTGCTGCTGCTGCTGCTGCTGCTATTATTATTACTACTGCGATCATATATCTTGCACCTCACTCTTATATCCATAATATACCCCTCTGTGTCCCTGTATTGTTTGTAACGGCTTGACAAAGCTCCTGGAGAGTGAAACGTTGCCACAATAAAATGTCGCATTAGTTGCACTTACGTCCTTTTACCTAACATATTGTCGATAATTCTACCAACATTAAAACAGTCTGCGTGTAGACCTCTACACCTTACTCGCAATAGGTTCTACGACCCTCGGGTCGCGGAGAAATGGCGCACTCAAGTTCCCTGAAAAGTTGGGCAATAAAGTCATTAGGGAAACCAAGACTCCTAGAGTCACCAGTTTCTTTGTTCCAGCTCCTCGGTGTTGTTATCCTAAGACGACAGAGGGACAACTAAGCTTAGTAAAATATTGATCAGTGGAACAATAAACTAATTCAACGGCCTCGGAAAGCCAGACTAATAGCCCATGAAGATGAGGTAATAGCCAGCCCGCGGGTTATACCTGCGACCGGCCTCGGGAGTCATACTCCCGCTGCACGGACCACATACCCAATACAACCTGGTTGATCTGGCACTTGCTGGTATGCAAAAAAATAGAGTAATCCTGTGATCGATCCTTCTGTACTTGTAACATACTAGTTACAGATATCAAGATTCCTTCTAGCCTTCCATACTGACTGCCTGTTCAATGACTGTTGTTGCCGGCGGCCAGCAGGTCTACAGAGCCATTGTAACCTGGCTGATGTGGTACTTGTTACAATAACCATTTATCTTGAGTCCGTATATCAGGGTGATATAGACCAGTGATGCAATATATAGCCCACTAATGCAGTATACCACGATTATGCTCTGGCCAGATGCAACACTATATGACTGGCAAAATGACTACAATTATCATAATGAGAGACAATTATCAGAATTATATGCAATAATTATGAAGTTTGATCTCAGTGAGTTAGGACGAGCGGGTTCACCGCTTGATGATGCTGACTTAATGAATTTAAAGGAGAGTAAGACGTATTTATTTGAAGCGGTAAATCCGTGAGGGTTACTCACAGTATGCGGAGAAGTCTCTGTCCTCCGTCCGCTAAACGCAAGAAAGACACCCATCTCTCGCAGCCAAATTTACCATGGCGTCAGCCAGGGTCTGAGACCAACCCGCGCTGAAGAAAAGAGACAAGTGGCAGAAGTAACTTTTGTAAACTTTTCTTGACTGTGTAGAGCTTCAGCAAGTCACTGACAAAGCTCTACAAAGAGCATAACGTTGTCCCTGTACAAGCTTGTTTTGCCACCTGTTTGTTCTTCACTGTTGTCTGCAGTACGCTCTTTGTCAAGTTAATGGTACTGAGTGAACCACACACTGGATAATGCCGTTAAGTATCTTACATTTACCAGTGCAGAAATAAAGCTAATATTTTCAGTCTACTAGAGACCCCTCCTCGGTAGCGCCTGAGGGTCTCTAGAAAGACTGAAAGTATTGGCGAAAATATTGGCGTTATTTTTGTATTGATGAATGAAAGGTTATTGAAATGAATGGTATACAATATCGACAAGTTGGTGAATGAGACATATAATGCAACTCTTGGGTATCTTTATTGTCGTCAATAAGAATATCTTAGGTGCTACAGACTTACTCGTCAGTAAGCTATTTGGATCCTCAGATAGTGCTGGGTGTAGTCCTGGCTCTTTTTCTCGTGTTGCAGCCTTTCCTCTCCCTTATCTATTTTTCACCTATCCTCACTTTCCCCTCACCCTTTATGGGTCTTTACCTCTGAGTTCTAGTTCTAATTCTAAATCTTCTTTAGGAGCCGTGGACCCCCACAATCCTGTAGAGGTATCGTACATGCCTGCTACAAATAGTTGACTTGCCCTTGGTTCGAAGCCTTGGGTTCGAAACCTGGGTTCAAAGCAACTCCCTTCTGTAGCAAGTAGAGACAAATAGCGGCGCAGTCACAACGTTGCTAAAGGGTTGCATCAAGACCCACCAGTGGGCACACTTCAGCTCTTTATGTCTTCTGTCCGACAACTTCTTCAAAGACTTTACTTTCCAACTAGCTGGCGGGGGAAAAGACCCTCCTGGAAACTGCTGGGCTTTTGGTTCAAGATGGGAAGAATTATGACCACCTTTGTCGAGGCTCCGTCCTGGGCCTCCTCTTTGATCTCTTGCCTTTTTTTTTTTTTTTTTTTGTTTACAACAAGGAAATGAGAGTTGAAAGAACGCAATTTCCAGAGCAAACAGAGGAAAATATTGAGATATTACAGTTACAGTTCAGGACGTTTACTAAAGGAAACGTTTTCGCCACTCGTGGCAAAATGTTTCTTTTAATTAATGTACTGATAAATGTCTTTATCCGGAGCTTGTCACCGTATCATTTACAATCAGAGGAAAATGTCTCAAGTGTTTTATTGTGGCGAGGCAGTTGTGTTGTTCCCGGAGCACTGAGCGCCTGTGTCAATCACCTACTGCTCTGCGATGGTGATTACACTGTGGTGCAGCTGTAACTGTTTAACAGTAATAGGCGTACAGCACCTTCTTACTGTGATAGGCCTACAACCCCATATTTCTTGCCGTTGACAAGGAATGGAGTACAGGCTCGATGAGAAGACTGCAAGTCTCACTCAAGGAGGACCTTGAGGTGAGTGTTGTACAGAGCATATCACCTGAGGCGCACATCAACCGAATAACTGCTGCAGCAAACGTGCGTTTCAGGAACTTAAACACGGAGTCAATCAAGACAGTGTATATGGTGTACGTCAGGCTCATATTGGAGTATGCAGCACAAGTATAGAGCCCAGAGTGCAGAGGTTAACAACGAGACTAGTCCCAGAATTTATGAAAAGAGGTTAAGAGAACTACACCTGACGACATTAGAGTATATGATATGATAACATTAAAAATACTCAGAGGAATTGTTAGGGTGGACAGGGACAGATTATTCAAGAAACGGGGAATAGAAATACGAGGGCACAGCTGGAAGTTGCAAACACAGATGAGTCACAGGAATGTTAGTAAGTATTTTTTCAGTCTTAGGAAGTGGAGCGACCTGGACAGCGGAGTGGTCGAGGCAGAATCCATCCATAGATTCAAGAAGAGGTACGACAAGGCTCTCGAAGGCAGGAGAAGTTGAACAAATAAACACTAGCTGGTACCAATAAACACCAGCTGAAACCAATCAATACCAAATGACACTAATAAACACCAGCAATCATGACACACACCAGCTGATACCAGTTACCAGCTGACAACAATTAACACTCACAAACACAGCAGATATCCCATACAAGAGAAGACTCAGACCACAAATGAAGAGTTTCGCTGACAGATGTAATTTGCACAATCTGTCAGGATAAAATTATCCCAATTATTCCAATTGTCAGAATTGCAATTCGGCAGCTCAGCCCAAATGCATTAGCTTGACAGCAGACGATTGAGAAGATGGATTGATTAAACATGTAATTTGTCGCATCTGCGAACAGGGCAGTCTCACAGTCCTGCAGATGATTGTCAGTTATGAGACGTCACTTTTATTGAGAGATGATGACGGTTGTGAGACGTCATCACATTCAGCGAAATGTAAGTCATGAAACCATCATTTTCAGCAAGATATGTCAGTCATGAGACGTCATCACTTTCAGCAAGATATCACTTTTAGCGACTTCATGAATAATGAAACACCCAGTTAACGGAGAGGCTCTAGCTAAAACACTAAGAATTTGTAAAGCAAAACGAAAACATACAATGAAAGATGCAAAATGTTTACACAAAACCATACCAAAATTATAGAACGAAAACGTAACGAAGAGAAAATGTAAGGGAGCTCTCAAGGGCGTAAGGAAACATAGCCGACCAGGATGTTTCTACTTAGTCCAAGAACTACCTGAAGAATTGGATCATTAATTACAGGAGGGTTATACACTAATGATGAAAAATAAATGAGCGAAATTATAATACAGTGGAACCTCGGTATGCGACCTTAATTCCCGAAGGCTTTTCGAGTGCCGCTCCGTTTGAGTATCGAACAAGTTCTTCCCAACCAATTTTCTGTTTGGTTGGCTATTATCACTAATCGTCGTAGGCCCCACGGTGACTTACACAGATAATACGAAAAAAAAAAATGTGAAGAAACACGAAATAGTTTACAGAGAAGTTCTGGCAGGTCGTATTGTTGGTCGAGTGCTGAGCTTTGTTCGATTAGGGAGCTGGTCGTATACCGAGGTTCCATTGTAGATTAATATGAATCAGTGTTCAGAGCAGTCCACTAAATTAAAGCAGGATGGAGAATGTGCAAGTTTCTTTGTTACGTTTCGTCTGAAAGCCACACAGACCATGTAACTAATATAAGCACTAATCCCGTAGAATTCACAACTCTAATCCACCTGGATACGTATGTTTGCAACGCTTTCGCTAATACTCGGTTACTGCGATTGTTTTTGATCTCGAAGAAAAAGTCTGACACTACACAAATAACCCACACACAGAAGAGAGAAGCTTATAACGACGTTTCGGTCCAACTTGGACCATTGACAAGTCACACTAATATACAAAGGTGAGTTAGTATGTTAGTGTTACCCGTAAATAGAACAAGTCGGACTGAAACGTCGTCTTAAGCTTCTCTCTCCTATTTGCGGGTTATTTGTGTATTCTAGTCACGGTATTGTGCCTTTTTTGTCCTCTATGACACTACTTGGCGTTACAACATCTTGGCCCAAGCCCATTCCTTCGATCTTCGAGGCAATCTACCATTTTTCCTCAGGGAATTCTTGCTGGAGAAACACTCCAGGTTAATAATAGCTTCTCTCCCCCTTCCCCCGACTTTATCCAGGCTGAAGGCATCCCTCGAGGCTGTGTTCTTAGCATTACCCTCTCCTCGCTTGCTGTTAATGACCTTTTGTTGTCCTTTCCTATATTTGGTTATACATATCTCACGACGTGTCTGGCAAGAACCAGACAAGCCTGACCCAGGGACGGGCTTCTGGAGTAGGTAAATTCTCGAAACCCATCAAAGGTATGTACAGGTGTGTAAATAAGGAACGTGTTCAACGTTAGGAAATTTTTAATGGGATATATTACACCCACCAGGGGATTTATCAGTCCAACATTTTGCCCACCAGGGGATTTATCAGTCCAACATTTTGCCCACCAGGGGATTTATCAGTCCAACATTTTGCCCACCAGGGGATTTATCAGTCCAACATTTTGCCCACCAGGGGATTTATCAGTCAACAGCCCACCAGGGGATTTATCAGTCCAACATTTTGCCCACCAGGGGATTTATCAGTCCAACATTTTGCCCACCAGGGGATTTATCAGTGCAGCATTTTGCTCACCAGGGGATTTATCAGTTCAAAATTCCGTCCACTTTGGGATTTGTTAATTCAGCGTTTCATCCACCAGGACGAATCAAGTAAATATTTCGATGCTTCTAAAAACCACTGCCTCTTCCTCCTCCTCTTCTTCTGGCAGATAAAGAAAAGCCTGTCAGGAGAATTGTTTCCTGGGTTTACCAGGATCAGCACAAACTAAGAGTGTTCAGATGCCTTGCTTGGCAGTTTACATACAAGAGGCACTCAGTAATAAAATAATAAACATTTAGCTTTAATTACTTTTTGGTTCACTTATCAAGTGCTTAAATCACTTCATATTTTTAAACCAGGAATAATCTTTCAAGAGTCGGGAGGCAAGTTAGTGTCAGATTTGACCAGTAAAAGATATGGTTGCAGTAAGCACAGGTATAACTCGGTGTTGATTGTTTACAAAGATTATTATGACTCTCCATTCCCTTCTTCCTATTCTAAGGTGAATCATCGACAGATGTATTGCATGTTTCATGGTTCTGGTTCCTACGTAAGAATGCGAGCCGCAAGCACTAACAGCCTGAATGACCAGACCACCGACCAAGTGGCCTAGTCAGAGACAGGGACGCAGGAGCGATAATGCTTTGAATCCATACGCTTCTTTGTGTGTGTGTGTGTGTGTGTGTGTGTGTGTGTGTGTGTGTGTGTTTCGTTCCATTTTGTGAAAAGTTGCCAGAATGATTACACTCTTATCAACAGTTACTTGAATCATTCCACTTTTATCAAAAGAGAAAAATATTAAAAGGTTTGCACTGTTGCATATATATATATATATATATATATATATATATATATATATATATATATATATATATATATATATATATATATATTATTTTATTTTACTTCTAGCTATTACTTTTAACTGTTTTCCATGTGTCAGTTTCTATTCGTGTGCAAAAGTATTAATTGCAGTGCCCTGGGCAGGACCATTTATTTATTATACTACCGACGCAGAAGCTTTCAGGATCCGACCCGCAGCCTGTTTGACTGCGCAGTGCGGCCCGCCTGAGATTTTCTTTATTTTTTAGCAAAAAGTCATGTGTGCTGCCCCTGCTTAAACTGGTACCCAAACCACTTACCCTACACAACCTCACACCATATGTGAGGTTAGTCTCGCACCTCATCCAATCCAACCTCACACCCTCCATTTGTGTCTGCTGGAACACCCTCAACTCTTGCTGTCTGTTGGAACACCTTTAACCCCTGCTGCTGCTTTTTTTTTGTCTGCTGGATCACCTTCAACCCCTTCTGCTGTATCTACTGGATCACCTTCAACCCCTTCTGCTGTGCCTGCTGGAACACCTTCAACCTCTTCTCCTGTGTCTTCTGGAACACCTTCAACCCCTTCTCCTGTGTCTGCTGGAACACCGTCCACTCCCTGCTGCTGCTGTCTGCTGGAACACCATTTACCCTCTGCTACTGTCTGCTGGAACACCCTCAACGCCTACTGCTGTGTCTCCTGGAAGACAGTCCACACCCTGCTGTTGGTGCTGCTGCTGTCTGCCGGAACACCCTCTACCCCTGCTGCTATGTCTGCTGGAACACAGTCCACCCCCTGCTGCTATGTCTGCTGGAACACAGTCCACCCCCTGCTGCTGGTGCTGCTGCTGTTTTACAAACGTATCTTAGGTCTAGAAAAGTCCAGATTGACTTCGTGCATTTGTTGTTGAATTTAATGGTCATCAGTCGTGGAGGTTGTTTAGAGAGACGAAATGTTGCAGTGTGTAGGGAGGATAGGGCTTGAATCAGTTTGAGCCATGGCCGAGAGCCCTGCTCAAAGGCCTGGCCGAGAGCCCTGCTCAAAGGCCTGGCCGAGAGCCCTGCTCAAAGGCCTGGCCGAGAGCCCTGCTCAAAGGCCTGGCCGAGAGCCCTGCTCAAAGGCCTGGCCGAGAGCCCTGCTCAAAGCTCAAAGGCCTGGCCGAGAGCCCTGCTCAAAGTCCTGACCGAACGGCCACGCGCTTTGACCGAATTGGTTGAACTGGTTGCCGGAGCTCTTTTCCTGGCCGAGCATCCTGTCAACAGAGGCTGCCGTCCCTCACTGGCACTGTTTACCGGCTGATCATTCACCAGACAGGAATGTAAACAAACCGTCAGATGCGCCACGCAGAGACAACACTGTGTAGTAACTCAATGGGGAGTTTGTTTACCATCGGGGTATTATTCATTGTTTTATTGAAGCACTAAAACCGTATGGATCTCGCGACCTGGGGAAGGGTTGTTGGAGGCTCGATTCTCCGTAAAACATTAGAGATTAATTCCTCACGGCTTAATAAAAGTGCATTATGCGCCAAAACGTCAAGCTATCCCTCTACAGTCTATAGGTTGCTTTTGATTACTGCCAGCCTCGGTATTGTAATTTATTTTTCAAAGACTTGCAGTTTACCACAAGAGCTATGACTCGACCCTTGCAACTACATACAGGTGAGTACACACACACTAAATATTTATGCAAGACAAACCAAGGGGGCTGTAAATCTTCAGCTCAAGCTCTTTCACACATCTCCATGGGTCATCAGGAGCTATGTAATGTTGCAAGAGTAGCAACAAGAATAATGAGAGGAAGTTTTTCTCAGAGTAAGGTAGCGTGATGACACCAGCAAGCTCCTCTATTACACCATGCTACCTTACTCTGAGAAAACTTCCCCTAATTCCTCCTATTGCTACTCTTGCAATATTGCATTGCTCCTGATGACGCACAGAGACGTATGAAAGTACTTGAGCTGAAGATTTCCATCCTCCGGTGGCTCGTCTTAAAATTGTTAAGATCCCCTGTCTGCGATTGTATTGCATAAATATTTATCAGTATTGTCTTAAACACCAGAAAAAAGGTCATTGATAAAAATTCCATATCTTTTATTTACATAACTATAGTATCTTGAGTAAGATACGTATGAACGAGGTAAGTACGAGGAAAGCTGTGTTGTGATGCTGGACCTTTAATCTGTAAAAGTCGAGGGATAGCCTACACCCTGGAAAATAAAATCGAACTAACGTCGCGCCTCAAGTTTTTGAACCAGGGTGCATAGTTTAAAAGTTTGACCATAAATGAGGAAGGCAGAAGAAATTTGGATAAAATAATCTCTTCCTGCCCCCTTCATGACACCGACACACACACACACACACACACACACACACACACACACACACACACACACACACACACACACACACACACACACTACAGACCTGTCTCTGACATGTATTGTGTGCAAAGTCATGGAGAAGATTATCAGGAGGAGAGTGGTCGAACACCTGGAAAGGAACAAGATTATAAATGAAAACCAGCATGGGTCCATGGAAGGCAAATCTTGTATCACAAACCTCCTGGAGTTTTATGACAAGGTAACAGAAATAAGACAAGAGAGAGAGGGGTGGGTAGATTGCGTTTTCCTAGACTGCAGGAAGGCCTTTGACACAGTTCCCCACAAGAGATTAGTGCAGAAGCTGGAGGATCAGGCGCATGTAACAGGGAGGGCATGGCAATGGATCAGGGAATACCTGACAGGGAGGCAGCAACGAGTCATGGTACGTGAAGAGGTATCACAGTGGGCGCCTGTGACGAGCGGGGTCCCACAGGGATCAGTTCTAGGACCAGTGCTATTTTTGATATATGTGAACGACATGATGGAAGGAATAGACTCTGAAGTGTCCCTGTTCGCAGATGTGAAGAATTAAATCGGATGAGGATGAGGCAGGACTGCAAAGAGACCTGGAGAGGCTGGACATGTGGTCCAGTAACTGGCTTCTCGAATTCAATCCAGCCAAATGCAAAGTCATGAAGATTGGGGAGGGGCAAAGAAGACCGCAGACAGAGTATAGGCTAGGTGGACAAAGACTACAAATCTCACTCAAGGAGAAAGACCTTGGGGTGACCATAACACCGAGCACATCACCGGAGGCACACATCAACCAAATAACTGCTGCAGCATACGGGCGCCTGGCAAACCTGAGAATAGCGTTCCGATACCTTAATAAGGAATCGTTCAAGACACTGTGTATGTTAGGCCCATACTGGAGTATGCAGCACCAGTCTGGAACCCACACCTGGTCAAGCACGTCAAGATGTTAGAGAAAGTACAAAGGTTTGCAACAAGGCTAGTCCCAGAGCTCAGGGGAGACATGATAACGACATACAAGATACTGCGGGGAATAGACAAGGTGGACAGAGATCGGATGTTCCAGAGAGGGGACACAGGGACAAGGGGTCACAACTGGAAGCTGAAGACTCAGACGAGTCACAGGGACGTTAGGAAGTATTTCTTCAGTCATAGAGTTGTCAGGAAGTGGAATAGCCTAGCAAGTGAAGTAGTCGAGGCAGGAACCATACATAGTTTTAAGAAGAGGTATGATACAGCTCAGGAAGCAGAGAGAGAGAGAGAGAGGACCTAGTAGCGATCAGTGAAGAGGCGGGGCCAGGAGCTGAGTCTCGACCCCTGCAACAACAATTAGGCGAGTACACACACACACACACACACACACACACACACACACACACACACACACACACACACACACATATATATATATATGTCGTGCCGAATATGTAAAACTGGTCAATTAGCAAGAACTCATTTAAAATTAAGTTCTTTCTAAAATTTTCTCTTATACGTTTAAAGATATATTTTTTTCATTAATGTTGATGTAAAAATTTATAATTTTGCACCAAAAGGGACTTTAAAAACTTACCTAACCTTATTGTAACAAAAACAATTTATTTTAGCCTAACCCAACTAAATATATTTTAGATTTGTTTACAGTAATTTAATACTAAACAAACACAGTGAAATATATTTTTTTCGTTAGGTTCAGAATGATTTTGGCGAAATTATTGCATTCACAAATTTTCATTTGTCCTATATGGCAAGATGAGCGTTGCTATTTAAGCCAAGATCGCAAGTTCTGCCTATTCGGCACGACATATATATATATATATATATATATATATATATATATATATATATATATATATATATATATATATATATATATATATATATATATATATATATATATATATATATATATATATATTATGGTATTTTTAGCGAGTGTTAAGGAAATAAGTCACTGTCTGACTTTATGTAACTGTATTTGTGTATACCTGAATCTTGTTAGGTAAGACACATATGCAACAGTTAGACAACTTTATTCCGAAACGTTTCGCCTACACAGTAGGCTTCTTCAGTCGAATACAGAAAATAGGCAGGAACAGTAGAGATGTGAAGACGATGTAATCAGTCCATCACCCTACAAGGGTGATGGACTGATTACATCGTCTTCACATCTCTATGTTCCTGCCTATTTTCTGTATTATGCCTACTGTGTAACGTTTCGGAATAAAGTTGTAACTGTTGCATATGTGTCTTACCTTTGTGTATACCTGAATAAACTTACTTACTCGCCACCTCACTCGCTACTTGAAGTGGTGAATATACTTCATCACATGGTACAGGTAGGCAGCTCAGTCTCTCTACTGGCTCGCTGGGTAAGTAATTCACTGGGATTATTAGGTAAAATTTTGTTTTTCAAGGCTACCTGTATTGACATTACGTTTAAACTTGGCTACTACCTTTATACCATAACCTGTGTGTCCTTTGGTAGCCACTGGTTTTCTCAAACCGTAGAATTGGTGTTGGGTCGCACTAGTCTTGTGGACCAGGTGTTGTCAGTGGAAGGGGCTTGCAGATTCTGGATCAACTAGTCACTTGACGATTCAACTGCTGTAGCTGTCGTATACTCATCGTGACAGTATTTTCTGTTTCCCGTCAACCCTCTGGCCCCCAACACTATCTGGCCTCCTTGACTATCAGTTGTCCTCAAGACAACCTTTCCTGTGCTACGACAACTCTGGCCTACCACAAACCCATGAATAGGACGTCTTCTTTAATCTTCGTGACCTACCTGGTCTCTACAGAGCCATGCACTAGCTCACATTACTGCAGCCTTCTGACATATTTCTGAAGTCGTATCTGTTCTGAATTCATTTTATTATTTTTTCATAATTGCTTCAGTTAGGGTTAATACTTCATATTTTTCTGTATAATAAAGATGTGTTTAAGGTTCTTATCGATATTCTCATTTGTTTTTCTATTATTTTTTATAAAGGAATGAGACTGAATAATTCACCCAGTAGTTCCCTTCTTCACAGGGTTGTATATACACAACGATACGCACCTCTGGGTATATATACACTGAACGATATGCACCTCTTGAAATATATACACAACGATACACACCTCATGGTATATATACTGAACTATACACACCTATTGATGTGGGAGGAAATGTCAAATAGTGAAAAGCAGGTTCGCCATGGGCACGGTAAGAGAACACTGTACATTGTATCAACATCCGTGGTCCCAGACTATTCAACATTACCAAAAGATGTCAGAAACACTGACGGTACAAGTGTACCGTCTTCAGTAGGAAACTTGACAAGTACCTCTGCCAAGTGCCGTAGCTGCAAATAAGTAGGTATTTACCTGGATTTAGGATCGAACCTGCAACAGTCTTTGCGCTGAATCACCCGCACGTAGAAGAATGGCATTCGGTTATCACAAATTGGTAGCAATCACAAATTGGCGAGTGTTAGCTCAGGAACCAACAGACTGTGACCCTATCAACTGTCACAAGGCTGAGGAGCTAGAGCTCACTGAGCTTAGCAGCGAGCCAAGCCACCGTCTTCTGGATATAAGAGGAAAATGTTTGGGTTTGATCCTGGGCTCTTCAATACCCGCGAGACGAGCTTTGTACGCTAATTACCTGTGTTGGGGATTTCAGCCTTATTGACAAAAGTTTTCTCGTTCTCGACCTAATGGTAATGGAGAGTGAGGGAGGGTGAGGGGAAAGTGGGGGGGAGGGGGTAGAAGTGAAAAAGTTTAGGGAAAGGGGGGAGAGGGACCTGACCTGATGCAGGGGTGCAGGAGGACCTTGCCTGGTGTAGGGATGGGGAGGGAAGACCTGACCTGATGCAGGGATGGTGGAGGAGGACCTGACCTGGTTTAGGGAGGGGGAGGAAAGACCTGAACTGGTGTAGGGAGGGTGAGGGAGGACCTGACCTGGTGTAGGGTTGGGGAAGGAGGACCTGACCTGGTGTAGGGAGGGTATACCACTTGAATATTGGAGCTGGATTATTATGGGGAGCGCTAAACCCGTAAGGATTATACAGTGCCTATGGGGAGGGGGTGCGGAAGGCGTTCAGGCTTAATTTAGGTAATTGGAACACAGATCAAGAGCCCCTCACCAGCATTAAGGAACCTCTCTTAAAGGGGATTAAAAGTGGAAGAACAAGATATGGATAATCCGTCATCACGAGAGGGTATCACTTGACCTATGACCACGTATGGTTATCACCTGACCCAGGTTGATTTGACCCTGAAGAGTTTGATACCCATCGTTTTCGCTAACCCGATGTAATTATTGACTTGGGAGCAAATTAACATATCATAACTGTCAGTGTGATCCAATTAAAGATAAATACAATCGTAACTTGAAGTTGAAATAAAAATCTTAATTTTTTGCTATTTTCTTTTCATTACCAGCTTGAGTAGTTTTTAATATGACCAGAACTCAGAGAATGAATGCAGAGTAAATTAAATATTTATCTAATGAAAATTAATCCACAGGCGTTCCCCGAAGGTAATAAAGTATTATAGTGGTACCTGACTCTTCGTGTAACGTTCATATAGCGACTGAGGGCTGGTAAGAGTTATTAAGACTGTCTCCTGGTGAACCTCATAACTGATGTCTTGAGGCACTGTTGGGGGTGAAGCTCGAGGCTCTGTGGCTGGCGGATGCTCATTGGAACTAGGTAATACAAAGGATAGCCTCCTGGAAATCTAGGTAATTGGAAGGTACAGCCTCCTGGAAAGCTATGTGCTGGAATATACAGCCTCCTGGAAATCTAGGTACTGGAAGATACATTCTCCTGGAAAGCTAGGTACTGGACGCATCCTCCCGGAAAGTTAGGTACTGGAAGATATGGCCTTCCTGGAAATCTAGAAACGAAGATACAGCCTTCCTGGAAAGCAAGGTGCTGGAAAATGCATCCTCCTGGTAAGCTAAGTACTGGTAGATACACCCTGGAAAGTTAGGTACCGTAAGATACAGCCCTCTGGAAGGATAGGTACTGGAAGATACATCCTGGAAAGCTAGGTACTGGAAAATGCAGCCCTCTGGAAGGCTAGGTACTGGAAGATACAGCCTCCTGGAAAGATAGGTATTGTAAGAAGCAGCCTTCCTGGAATGGTCCGTGTTAAAACATACGTGTTTCATAAAAGGTAGATTGAAGACGCAGCTTCCAGGAATTACGAGCTGTGGAGGGAACCTGGAGAAAAGGTGTAGGGAGGAACCTTCCTCAAGTTTGTGGAGCGTGTGGCGGAGACAGATATTTGGATTAATGACGGAGGCAGCTGCTGTGGATGTAGTGGAGGCAGCTTCTGGGAAAGTAGTGGAGGAAACGAGAGTTGCTGTCCTCCAGGTGAGAAGGAAAGAGGGGTGTTGTCCTCCAGGTAAAGGAAGAGGGAGGTTGAGATTTTCTTCTGGTGAGGCGGGAGGAAGCAAGGCACATTATTGGAATTGTTTTTTGTGAGATGGTAGACGTGAGAGTCACTCCCTGAGGAACACAGCTCCACCTTCCCATCCGTCTACTAGTCCCACCTTCCTATCTCTACTATCCCTACCTTATCTATGTACCAACCCCAACTTTTTATCTACCAGCACAACCTTCATAGCCATCTGTCAGACATATTTTCCTATTTCTCTTCTCACCGAAATAGCCCCACCTATATATCCAACAACTCCAACCTCAAATCTGTCTACCAAACCACACCTTCAACTCTACCTACCAACCCTGCATATTACTAACTCTACTTTTCAATTTATCTACCATCATCCCTATTTTTGAAATCTGTCTACCAACCTTATCTGTCTGTGTTATTTATGGTACCACATTGATCTTATTTTTAAATGTTGAAAAGTAATTTTTCCTTAACAATCCACCAAGTTTAACGAAAAGTCCTTGCAACTAGTTATGCCTGGTTAGATAGCTGATCTGTGTGTTAGTCAAGGTGATCAGGTGATGGGAGGTGAGGTAGAGGGAAACACGGACCCTGTGAAGCACCTAGCTGCTGGGCTGAGTGAGGTCACTAAGGCAGTTAAGATTGGCCCACGATGTGTAGTATGGCAGATGAATTTTCATTGACTTAGGCATGAGGGACAAAGGGTCTGGAAGGTTATAAATGTCAGTGCAGGCATACATTTCCTATGCAAGCGGTATACTTGTCTAGGATTAAGGGATTAATTAATGTAAAGTTGTGTGTGTGTGTGTGTGTGCGTGCGCGTGCGTGCGTGCGCGCAAAACAACCACTCTGAAAGGATAGTGAAATTCCAAGCGCTTTCGTGACTTCTCACATTATCAAGGAACTATAGTTCCTTGATAATGTGAAGTCACGAAAACGCTTGGAATTTCACTATCCTTTCACAGTGGTTGTTTTGCATATTCTGACATCACCTGTTTACTGTGATCTTATTGCATGCACACACACACACACACACACACACACACACACACACACACACACACACACACACACACACACAAAATCACACACACACAAACACAAACACACACACACACACACACACACATACACACACACACTTGAGAGTTTACCTTAATCCCTGTTTAGGGTTTAAACTATTCTTGACTTGATTATAAAATCTTAAAATTCACTTAAGCTTATAAAAAAATCATCTGCCATACCCCACCTCATGCTAGGCTAATCATAATTGTCCTAGGTATCCTCGTCACGCTGACTGTATTGTAGTAGGTTCGCCGGTCTTGTCCCGGCCCGGTCACGCTGACCTCAACTTAGACTCTTAGTTCAGGTCAGCGTCGGCCACATGCATTTCCTGTCTCCGGTCGCTCACTTTGACCTGACCTTACTGCTAGGCCCTCACACTAAATATAACTGGTTCACATATCTTTTGTTTAAACCCACTTTATCAGTCACATTCTAACATTTAAAAATAGTATAAAAATCGTATTCCACATCACATCAAGGCTGGCAGGATTAACTCTCAGGGCTGACAGGATAATCACGGGATTCACAAAACTGGCTCACAGGGCGGACTCGCTGTGATATATTGCGTCTGTTATCTGCCTTTTTCCCACTATTTGTTCATGAGAAATGGTAGTGCTAATCTCGGAGTTTCCTTCGTACTGATATCCTGTTCTCATCTCTATGAGCGAACTCATGGCGAAGCTTCCATGAAGCAGCCGGAAGTAGAAGCCTTTATGATTGCAAGGAAAGGAGAGTTAGGAGGGAAGCCTGCGTGTGAGCTGGACTCTGGATTGTACTCTCCGTACAAGGTGGAGTCTATGAAGCTGATATTCTGTTTTTTTTTTTTCCAGTTATTTGTGTCCCCACTTTCTCAAGCATTACAAATAAATGATTGTATTTTATTTTCCCAGAGGTCTAGTATCAGGTCGCGTTCTCGATAACCGAGCGGTAAACTCCCTGTTATTGTATTAGTCAAGTATAATTGTAATATTGTGGAATTTGGTATTTACTTCCATCCTTATTTTGTATTAATATTATTATGGGTAAGATTGAGACTACCTTGACTTTTCCATCTTTTATTTTGTATTAATATAAGTAAGGCTAGGTTTGAGAAAGACGTGCCTAGTATGGGCCAATAGGCCTGCTGCAGTGTTCCTCGTTTCTTATGTTCTTATGCTAATGCTATATTTATTTATAAGGAAGTGGTAAGGTAAAAACTTAGTAAAGGTGGATAAGGTCAGTGAAGTCCTGCAGTGTGTGTTGTGAGGAAGGTGTATCACACTCTTACCTCATTCTTCCTCATGTACTTCCGCCTTATTACTTTACTATCTTGAAGAGCCTGTCATTCTTACCTTTCCCAGATATAACAACACGACAGCTGTAGGGCTGACAGGGAAACCACAAGACTCGCAGGACTAACAAGGTAACCAGGACTCGCAGGACTAACAAGGTAACCAGGACTCGCAGAACTCAATCACAGTACTGACTGAAAGGATTCGCTCCTGATTTTGTGTAAAAAGAAAATTCCTGGCGCGTGTGGGAGCAGTCTTCAGGCTCATTTTCAGATTGAATTGCAAGAGTTTTTCCATTTTGTGCCTATTAGCTCATGTTTGGGAGGCGTGTGTGGCATATACTGAGCATTATCGATAACAGTATTTTCTCTCTCTCTCTCTCTCTCTCTCTCTCTCTCTCTCTCTCTCTCTCTCTCTCTCTCTCTCTCACACACATAACTGCGAGAGATATATTACAGATGCTAGGGTGGCGGTGCGTGATCGAGCATAAATCAGCTGTGCGAGAGACACTGGGACACCAGTAATGTATGAAGACTGGCGCCTGGAGAGCCTTGTGTCTGGTTAATGAGACTTTAAGTAGTTCCTCCTGCCTTACTGTACACTCTGGCCACCACAACACCAGCGGGAGTGCTTGTGATCACCGTGGCCTGCGTCCTCTTGCGAGTGATTGGTCGTGTTGCAAGTGATGCTGAGGTCTGGGTCGTGTTGCTGATAGCTGCGGCATGGGTCGTGTTGCTGATAACTGCGGCATGGGTCGTGTTGCTGATAACTGCGGCTGGGGTCTTAATGCTGAGTTATGGCTGCGACCCCTGTCGCAGCCATCACTGGTGAAGGAAGGGTTCTTGATAGAGGGAACCCATCAGCCACTTTTTTCAAATAATTGCCTCTGGACACATTTTTGTTTGCTATTACTCGATCGTCACACTTGTTTTTAATATTTTAAAAAGTCTGTGTAGGTACATCAGGTCGGTATTTTGTCTTCCGGTACGTGGATAACCATATCATAGTACCAGCGTCCTCGTGGCCGATCCCAGACCAGGTGTCCTGGTGGATCAAGGTTTGATAATCTGGGTTGTTACTGCTGGCCACGGGTGGTTGAACGTACGAACCACAGCCCGGCTGGTTAGGCACTGATTTGAGGAACTTGTCTGTTAAGTTTTCTCTTGAAGATAGCCAGAGGTTTGTTGGTAATTTTTCTTATGCACGGAAGGCGTTGAAGAGTTGGAGACCTCTGACACTCGTTGAATTCTCACATAGTGTACTCGTCTACTTTTTATTTGGGGTATTTTGAACCGTCTGTCAAATCTCTTGTTTTAGCGTTTTCAGGATTTTCAGGATTTTCCATGTGTAATATAATGTTATAACGTACCTTTCTCGTCTACATTTCGGGGAATACTGTTTGAACAGACTTCAAACGTTCCCAGTAGCTCAGCTGCTTGATAAAATGTAAACAGGTAATTAAAGATTTTTACACATTTTCAAGCCCAACTGCTTTCAAGTCTGCTATTAATATATAGTAATATTCTAGCCTGGAGAGAACAAGTGACTTGAAGAGTATCATCAGTGACTCGGCATTTCTTGTCTTGAAAGTTCTGGTTATCCGGCCTATTTTTCTTGATGTAGCAATGTCAACATTTTTGTGGACCTTAAATATAAGATTTTCTGACATCATTACTCCCAAGTCTCTCATGTGGAACTTTCTCTCTCTCTTTATTGATTGATTACGGTCTTCATTCCCTCCATTCTTCCATAGCGTAACAACTGAAACGTGTCCTCGTTAAACATCACAGTTATCTGAATCCCACTGCAAGACTTGATTTATATCCACTTGAAGATTTGCTGTGTCTTCCAGGGACGCCGCTCTCAGAGATTCTGGTGTCATCAGCAAAGGATGTCACAGTGCTATGATTTATATCCCTGTCGATGTTCGATATAAGATTGAGAAACTGAAGTCGGTTGAGTACGATGCCTTGAACAGAGCTTTTCACTGTAGCAGTCTCTGACTTTGTTTACTACTACTATCTGGGTTCTATTTATTAAAAAGTTCAATATCCATCTGCCCACCTTTCCAGTTATTCCTTTTGCACGCATTTTGTGGGCAATCACGCATGGTCATGTCGAAAGCTTTTGCAAAATCAGTGCGCGTTACATCGGCATTAAGCTTGTCTTCCAGTGTCTCTAGGACCATGTCAGAGCCGTTGTGAGAGGCAGGAGCGACCTGCCCTAAACTCATGCTGCCTAGGATTGTGCAATTGTCATTCCATGTGCTTGGCAGTCTTGCTTCTCAGGACCCATCCTGAGATTCTGATAATGTGTGAAGATAGGTTTATTGGTGTACAGTTTTTTGGAATTGTTTTAATGCCATCTTTGTGAAGTGGGGCAATGTCAGTAGTTTTTAGTAACTCTGAGATGACATCTGTGTCCAGGCTCATCCTCCACAGAATACTAAGATAATGGCTTCTTGCAATTTTTAATGAATATAGAGTTCCACAAGTCTGGGCATGCTGACGATGGTTTCTTTAAGTCAGCTGGGGAGAAGATCAGCAATGTTTTGATTCTCATTCATGAAAATCTCGTTAGCGTCTTCGCTCTGTAAACTGACAAGTGGTTCACTGAACAAAGTCGTATTGTTAGTTTGGTATTTCACTCATTCCTTTATTGTCGTCATGTATTATTTTCTTTAAGTAAAGGACCTATAATGGATGCAGTGTTCACCCTGGATTTTGCGTAAGAGAAGAAGTATTTGGGATTTCTTTTAATTTCATTTATGACTCTTTGCTCCCTTTGTCTGTCCTCGATTCTGTGATAGTCAGTTTATGATTCATGTGTTTTTTACGATCTTCTTAGCTTTCTTTTCCTTCCAAGATTTTGAAAATGTGTGATACCAGTGCTTCCAGTCGATAAAGCATTGCAAATGCTTTAGTGCAATTTTTATTCTGAATCTAGGCGGCTACATCAGTAGTTTTAAAGATAATATCCAGTGTCTATATTTTGTATCTAAAGGATTAAGTCCTATAATTTTTACTTTGCATTTTGTGAAAACCGAGTTTTGTAAATGTGAGTGTAGCAGAGTGGCATACTGTCGGTAGTTTCTTCAGTCAAGTGGGTTTGTGTTTTACGTAAATGGACGCATTACAACGATTGAATATTTAAGCGAATATTTGTAGCTCTCAAGGTCTGGTACTAGTGAGGGCGCTGTAGCTCTCAAGGTCTGGTACTAGTGAGGGCGCTGTAGCTCTCAAGGTCTGGTACTAGTGAGGGCGCTGTAGCTCTCAAGGTCTGGTACTAGTGAGGACGCTGTAGCTCTCAAGGTCTGGTACTAGTGAGGGCGCTGTAGCTCTCAAGGTCTGGTACTAGTGAGGGCGCTGTAGCTCTCAAGGTCTGGTACTAGTGAGGGCGCTGTAGCTCTCAAGGTCTGGTACTAGTGAGGGCGCTGTAGCTCTCAAGGTCTGGTACTAGTGAGGGCGCTGTAGCTCTCAAGGTCTGGTACTAGTGAGGGCGCTGTAGCTCTCAAGGTCTGGTACTAGTGAGGGCGCTGTAGCTCTCAAGGTCTGGTACTAGTGAGGGCGCTGTAGCTCTCAAGGTCTGGTACTAGTGAGGACGCTGTAGCTCTCAAGGTCTGGTACTAGTGAGGGCGCTGTAGCTCTCAAGGTCTGGTACTAGTGAGGGCGCTGTAGCTCTCAAGGTCTGGTACTAGTGAGGGCGCTGTAGCTCTCAAGGTCTGGTACTAGTGGGCGCTGTAGCTCTCAAGGTCTGGTACTAGTGAGGGCGCTGTAGCTCTCAAGGTCTGGTACTAGTGAGGGCGCTGTAGCTCTCAAGGTCTGGTACTAGTGAGGGCGCTGTAGCTCTCAAGGTCTGGTACTAGTGAGGGCGCTGTAGCTCTCAAGGTCTGGTACTAGTGAGGGCGCTGTAGCTCTCAAGGTCTGGTACTAGTGAGGGCGCTGTAGCTCTCAAGGTCTGGTACTAGTGAGGACGCTGTAGCTCTCAAGGTCTGGTACTAGTGAGGACGCTGTAGCTCTCAAGGTCCGGTACTAGTGAGGGCGCTGTAGCTCTCAAGGTCCGGTACTAGTGAGGGCGCTGTAGCTCTCAAGGTCCGGTACTAGTGAGGGCGCTGTAGCTCTCAAGGTCCGGTACTAGTGAGGACGCTGTAGCTCTCAAGGTCTGGTACTAGTGAGGGCGCTGTAGCTCTCAAGGTCTGGTACTAGTGAGGGCGCTGTAGCTCTCAAGGTCTGGTACTAGTGAGGGCGCTGTAGCTCTCAAGGTCTGGTACTAGTGAGGGCGCTGTAGCTCTCAAGGTCTGGTACTAGTGAGGACGCTGTAGCTCTCAAGGTCTGGTACTAGTGAGGACGCTGTAGCTCTCAAGGTCTGGTACTAGTGAGGGCGCTGTAGCTCTCAAGGTCTGGTACTAGTGAGGACGCTGTAGCTCTCAAGGTCTGGTACTAGTGAGGGCGCTGTAGCTCTCAAGGTCTGGTACTAGTGAGGGCGCTGTAGCTCTCAAGGTCTGGTACTAGTGAGGGCGCTGTAGCTCTCAAGGTCTGGTACTAGTGAGGGCGCTGTAGCTCTCAAGGTCTGGTACTAGTGAGGGCGCTGTAGCTCTCAAGGTCTGGTACTAGTGAGGGCGCTGTAGCTCTCAAGGTCTGGTACCAGTGAGGACGCTGTAGCTCTCAAGGTCTGGTACTAGTAAGGCCTTTTTTATTGTATTTAACTTTTACCAAGTAGTATCATGTGATTCTTCTAGATTACACGGTGTCCTGTAGCTTGATGGCTAGCACACTCACCTCACACACTGAGGTCCGGAGATCGAATCTCCTCCGGTACGGCTGGAAAACTTTAGGGGCATGTTTCCATAAGACACCTGCTGTCCATGCCCCTGTTCACCCATCAGTTTAAAATGGATTCCTGGGTGTTAGTCGATTAGTGTGAGTCGCATCCTGGGACAAAACTGACCTAACTTGCCCTAAATGTTCAGCATAACAAGGGGCTTTCTGTATAGTAGTATGTCATTGATGTCAGCTAGGCTTGTATACCTTGTACATGTACATTGTAGAAAATAAAGATATTATTTATTGATGGCTTTCTCTCTCTCTCTCTCTCTCTCTCTCTCTCTCTCTCTCTCTCTCTCTCTCTCTCTCGCTCGCTCGCTCACTGTACGAGACTCTCAGTTCCTCCAACCAGTGTTTCTTCTCTTGATATTTTGTATTTATTTATTTCCGTCTGTATGGGAAACAGTTTTCTTTCTGATTGTTTTATCTTGTTATTTAATAGTTGACAAGTTGATCACAGTTCAAGTGTTACTGTGGTCATCCTCTCAAAACTTACGGTGACCAGAAATACCCAAAATAATCTACACGAGATGTAACCAGTGATATACAGAGTTGAAGAATAACTTCTTGGTATGAAGTTAATTATTATTCTGTTAAATTTGTTGAAAATAAACTCACATGATTCGCTCTGGGGTGTTTGGGTCAGGTGTCTTTTCAGTTTAGTTTGGTTTTGGGTTAAATTTCGGGAGTTAACGCGTTGGGTAAATGCATAAAAATATCAAGCGTGCTTTCAAATCTGCCACCGAAGTGTCTGTGCAATATAGGGTTGTAGAGTGTCGTTCAGAGTGACACACTGGCAGTCAGGAAGACACACTGTGAACTGCTCACCTCACCTGTCATGATTCATGAAGGAACGTGATACACGTCAATTTTTTTTCGTTAGTTCTTTTTAGGTTAAGTTAAAGATGATATCACTAGCGGTTAACTGTGTGGACCAGTGTGCAGTGACTCAGTGTTGATGGTGGTGGTGTTGATGCTGCTGGTGTTGTTGATGCTGGTGTTGATGCTTGTGGTGTTGATGCTGGTGTTGATGCTGGTGGTGTTGATGCTGCTGGTGTTGATGCTGGTGTTGTTGATGCTTGTGGTGTTGATGCTGCTGGTGTTGGTGGTGGTGTTGATGCTGGTGGTGTTGATGCTGGTGTTGTTGATGCTTGTGGTGTTGATGCTTGTGGTGTTGATGCTTGTGGTGTTGATGCTTGTGGTGTTGATGCTGCTGGTGTTGATGCTGCTGGTGTTGATGCTGCTGCTGGTGTTGTTGATTCTGTTGGGGCTACTGCTTCTGGTGTTGATGCTGCTGGTGTTGCTGTTGCTGGTGTTGATGCTGTTGTTCCTGCTGCTGGTGTTGATGTTGGTGTTACTGCTGCTGGTGTTACTGCTGCTGGTGTTACTGCTGCTGGTGTTACTGCTGCAGGTGTTGATGCTGGTGTTGCTGCTGCTCGTGTAGCTGCTGCTGGTGTTGCTGTTATTGGTGCTACTGCTGCTGGTGTTGATACTGCCGGTGCTGCTGCTGTTCCTGTTCTTGCTACTTCTGATGCTTTCCCTACTGATGCAGCTGCTATTGTTACTGGTGCTGGTGTAGCTTCTTTTGTCGCTGCTGTGCTGTCGTCGTTGACTCCATCTTCATTGTCTTACCTTCTTTCTCCTCCCCCTCCTTTTGTCGTCGTCCTCCTGTCTCGCTAGTGTGTGTGGAAGGTGGGTTGTGTAAACACGTAAGATGGTATGGTCACATGAAGGGGCATGGTGTGGCAGTATTTGGTGTGGTCACAAGACTCTGGAACTGTGATGGTGGAAGTAGCGAGGTGCTGCTAAGTGCTCTTAAACACACAACGATATCAAAGTCAATACGTTGTGTTGACGAGGTCTGGTCTCAGACCGTGCCGCGGGGGCATTGACCCCCGAAACCGTCTTTAAGTGTAGGATCGACCTTTCTGTTCGTGTAGGCGTACGGTAGGGTTTACCTGCCTAGTGGTGTGGATATACTGTCGGGTCTGCCTACCTGTGTGTGTGGTGTAGGGGGGTAGTGTTAGTTTTCCCCGTGGGCGTGGAGTCTGGGCTCGAGTGTTGGTGGAGTCTGGGCTCGAGTGTTGGTGGAGTCTGGGCTCGAGTGTTGGTGGAGTCTGGGCTCGAGTGTTGGTGGAGTCTGGGCTCGAGTGTTGGTGGAGTCTGGGCTCGAGTGTTGGTGGAGTCTGGGCTCGAGTGTTGGTGGAGTCTGGGCTCGAGTGTTGGTGGAGTCTGGGCTCGAGTGTTGGTGGAGTCTGGGCTCGAGTGTTGGTGGAGTCTGGGCTCGAGTGTTGGTGGAGTCTGGGCTCGAGTGTTGGTGGAGTCTGGGCTCGAGTGTTGGTGGAGTCTGGGCTCGAGTGTTGGTGGAGTCTGGGCTCGAGTGTTGGTGGAGTCTGGGCTCGAGTGTTGGTGGAGTCTGGGCTCGAGTGTTGGTGGAGTCTGGGCTCGAGTGTTGGTGGAGTCTGGGCTCGAGTGTTGGTGGAGTCTGGGCTCGAGTGTTGGTGGAGTCTGGGCTCGAGTGTTGGTGGAGTCTGGGCTCGAGTGTTGGTGGAGTCTGGGCTCGAGTGTTGGTGGAGTCTGGGCTCGAGTGTTGGTGGAGTCTGGGCTCGAGTGTTGGTGGAGTCTGGGCTCGAGTGTTGGTGGAGTCTGGGCTCGAGTGTTGGTGGAGTCTGGGCTCGAGTGTTGGTGGAGTCTGGGCTCGAGTGTTGGTGGAGTCTGGGCTCGAGTGTTGGTGGAGTCTGGGCTCGAGTGTTGGAGTGCACGACCTACAAAGTTGGTAAGTTTTTCGTGTATAAAGAAATGTTTTTGTGTTACAAAAAACTTGGCTTTTCCCCACTGGTGGTGAGAGGTGAGGGAGAGACTGGTGGTGAGGCAGAGACTGGTGGTGAGAGGTGAGGCAGAGACTGGTGGTGAGAGGTGAGGCAGAGACTGGTGGTGAGAGGTGAGGGAGAGACTGGTGGTGAGAGAGGTGAGGGAGAGACTGGTGGTGAGAGAGGTGAGGGAGAGACTGGTGGTGAGAGGTGAGGGAGAGACTGGTGGTGAGAGGTGAGGGAGAGACTGGTGGTGAGAGAGGTGAGGGAGAGACTGGTGGTGAGAGAGGGGAGGGAGAGACTGGTGGTGAGAGAGGTGAGGGAGAGACTGGTGGTGAGAGGTGAGGGAGAGACTGGTGGTGAGAGGTGAGGGAAAGACTGGTGGTGAGGGAGAGACTGGTGGTGAGAGAGGTGAGGGAGAGACTGGTGGTGAGAGAGGTGAGGGAGAGACTGGTGGTGAGAGAGGTGAGGGAGAGACTGGTGGTGAGAGGTGAGGGAGAGACTGGTGGTGAGAGAGGTGAGGGAGAGACTGGAGGTGAGGGAGAGACTGGTGGTGAGAGAGGTGAGGGAGAGACTGGTGGTGAGAGAGGTGAGGGAGAGACTGGTGGTGAGAGAGGTGAGGGAGAGACTGGTGGTGAGAGAGGTGAGGGAGAGACTGGTGGTGAGAGAGGTGAGGGAGAGACTGGTGGTGAGAGAGGTGAGGGAGAGACTGGTGGTGAGAGAGGTGAGGGAGAGACTGGTGGTGAGAGAGGTGAGGGAGAGACTGGTGGTGAGAGAGGTGAGGGAGAGACTGGTGGTGAGAGAGGTGAGGGAGAGACTGGTGGTGAGAGAGGTGAGGGAGAGACTGGTGGTGAGAGAGGTGAGGGAGAGACTGGTGGTGAGAGAGGTGAGGGAGAGACTGGCGGTGAGAGAGGTGAGGGAGAGACTGGCGGTGAGAGAGGTGAGGGAGAGACTGGCGGTGAGAGAGGTGAGGGAGAGACTGGCGGTGAGAGAGGTGAGGGAGAGACTGGCGGTGAGAGAGGCGAGGGAGAGACTGGCGGTGAGAGAGGCGAGGGAGAGACTGGCGGTGAGAGAGGCGAGGGAGAGACTGGCGGTGAGAGAGGCGAGGGAGAGACTGGCGGTGAGAGAGGCGAGGGAGAGACTGGCGGTGAGAGAGGCGAGGGAGAGACTGGCGGTGAGAGAGGCGAGGGAGAGACTGGCGGTGAGAGAGGCGAGGGAGAGACTGGCGGTGAGAGAGGCGAGGGAGAGACTGGCGGTGAGAGAGGCGAGGGAGAGACTGGCGGTGAGAGAGGTGAAGGAGAGACTGGCGGTGAGAGAGGTGAGGGAGAGACTGGTGGTGAGGGAGAGACTGGTGGTGAGAGAGGTGAGGGAGAGACTGGTGGTGAGAGAGGTGAGGGAGAGACTGGTGGTGAGGGAGAGACTGGTGGTGAGAGGTGAGGGAGAGACTGGTGGTGAGAGAGGTGAGGGAGAGACTGGTGGTGAGAGAGGTGAGGGAGAGACTGGTGGTGAGAGGTGAGGGAGAGACTGGTGGTGAGAGAGGTGAGGGAGAGACTGGTGGTGAGAGAGGTGAGGGAGAGACTGGTGGTGAGGGAGAGACTGGTGGTGAGAGGTGAGGGAGAGACTGGTGGTGAGAGAGGTGAGGGAGAGACTGGTGGTGAGAGAGGTGAGGGAGAGACTGGTGGTGAGAGAGGTGAGGGAGAGACTGGTGGTGAGAGAGGTGAGGGAGAGACTGGTGGTGAGAGAGGTGAGGGAGAGACTGGTGGTGAGAGAGGTGAGGGAGAGACTGGTGGTGAGAGAGGTGAGGGAGAGACTGGTGGTGAGAGAGGTGAGGGAGAGACTGGTGGTGAGAGAGGTGAGGGAGAGACTGGTGGTGAGAGGTGAGGGAGAGACTGGTGGTGAGAGAGGTGAGGGAGAGACTGGTGGTGAGAGGTGAGGGAGAGACTGGTGGTGAGGGAGAGACTGGTGGTGAGAGAGGTGAGGGAGAGACTGGTGGTGAGAGAGGTGAGGGAGAGACTGGTGGTGAGAGAGGTGAGGGAGAGATTGGTGGTGAGAGGTGAGGGAGAGACTGGTGGTGAGGGAGAGACTGGTGGTGAGAGGTGAGGGAGAGACTGGTGGTGAGGGAGAGACTGGTGGTGAGGGAGAGACTGGTGGTGAGAGAGGTGAGGGAGAGACTGGTGGTGAGGGAGAGACTGGTGGTGAGAGAGGTGAGGGAGAGACTGGTGGTGAGAGAGGTGAGGGAGAGACTGGTGGTGAGAGAGGTGAGGGAGAGACTGGTGGTGAGAGGTGAGGGAGAGACTGGTGGTGAGGGAGAGACTGGTGGTGAGAGAGGTGAGGGAGAGACTGGTGGTGAGAGAGGTGAGGGAGAGACTGGTGGTGAGAGAGGTGAGGGAGAGACTGGTGGTGAGAGAGGTGAGGGAGAGACTGGTGGTGAGAGAGGTGAGGGAGAGACTGATGGTGAGAGGTGAGGGAGAGACTGGTGAGGGAGAGACTGGTGGTGAGGGAGAGACTGGTGGTGAGGGAGAGACTGGTGGTGAGGGAGAGACTGGTGGTGAGAGAGGTGAGGGAGAGACTGGTGGTGAGAGAGGTGAGGGAGAGACTGGTGGTGAGAGGTGAGGGAGAGACTGGTGGTGAGGGAGAGACTGGTGGTGAGAGAGGTGAGGGAGAGACTGGTGGTGAGAGGTGAGGGAGAGACTGGTGGTGAGAGAGGTGAGGGAGAGACTGGTGGTGAGAGAGGTGAGGGAGAGATTGGTGGTGAGAGAGGTGAAGGAGAGACTGGTGGTGAGAGAGGTGAAGGAGAGACTGGTGGTGAGAGAGGTGAGGGAGAGAGTGGTGGTGAGAGAGGTGAGGGAGAGACTGGTGGTGAGGGAGAGACTGGTGATGAGAGAGGTGAGGGAGAGACTGGTGGTGAGGGAGAGACTGGTGGTGAGAGGTGAGGGAGAGACTGGTGGTGAGAGAGGTGAGGGAGAGACTGGTGGTGAGAGAGGTGAGGGAGAGACTGGTGGTGAGAGGTGAGGGAGAGAGTGGTGGTGAGGGAGAGACTGGTGGTGAGAGAGGTGAGGGAGAGACTGGTGGTGAGAGAGGTGAGGGAGAGACTGGTGGTGAGAGAGGTGAGGGAGAGACTGATGGTGAGAGGTGAGGGAGAGACTGGTGGTGAGAGAGGTGAGGGAGAGACTGGTGGTGAGAGGTGAGGGAGAGACTGGTGGTGAGAGAGGTGAGGGAGAGACTGGTGGTGAGAGAGGTGAGGGAGAGATTGGTGGTGAGAGAGGTGAAGGAGAGACTGGTGGTGAGAGAGGTGAAGGAGAGACTGGTGGTGAGAGAGGTGAGGGAGAGAGTGGTGGTGAGAGAGGTGAGGGAGAGACTGGTGGTGAGAGAGGTGAAGGAGAGACTGGTGGTGAGAGAGGTGAAGGAGAGACTGGTGGTGAGAGAGGTGAGGGAGAGACTGGTGGTGAGAGAGGTGAGGGAGAGACTGGTGGTGAGAGAGGTGAGGGAGAGACTGGTGGTGAGAGAGGTGAGGGAGAGACTGGTGGTGAGAGAGGTGAAGGAGAGACTGGTGGTGAGAGAGGTGAAGGAGAGACTGGTGGTGAGAGAGGTGAAGGAGAGACTGGTGGTGAGAGAGGTGAAGGAGAGACTGGTGGTGAGAGAGGTGAAGGAGAGACTGGTGGTGAGAGAGGTGAAGGAGAGACTGGTGGTGAGAGGTGAAGGAGAGACTGGTGGTGAGAGAGGTGAAGGAGAGACTGGTGGTGAGAGAGGTGAGGGAGAGACTGGTGGTGAGAGAGGTGAGGGAGAGACTGGTGGTGAGAGAGGTGAGGGAGAGACTGGTGGTGAGAGAGGTGAGGGAGGGAGGAACAGGAACTGGGGACGGGAGAAGTGAAGGAGGGGAAAAGAGGAGGACAGGAAGTAAAAGAGGGAGGAGTAAAGAAAAAGCAAATGAGAGAGAGAATTTATAACGAAGCTCAAATTATATCCGATAATTCCAAATCCCCAGAAGTGAATTCCTGATATATTTTATCCTAATTATCCCGCCAGTGTAATCACCAGCAACTGCTGTTATCCTCATACAATGTCATTCATTGATTTACCTAAGAGGTGCCTGGGGGGAGGGGGGGGGTTGTTTACCTGCGACCTGCCATAATGCACATTTTGGAGTTGTTAAGTTACTAAAATCATGATGAACCTTTTGGATAATACTTATTCATGTTCTAGTCTTGGGTTCTTTAAATACTTTACATAGCCTAGTATTGTACCGCTAATGTGGCATGTGGTGTATTATCTTGTATTTTGAGTGTGAACTTCCCGATATGCAATGTTTTGAATGTTTGTAATTCATGGTTAACATTAATATTTGATATCATATTGGTGGTGTATATTATTCTACTTATTACAGTGTATGTGTATAGGAATGTAATGTTTCATATCTGTTTTAGTCTGTAAATTTGTGTTTTTGTGTCTTGTTCATGCACTACCAACTTTTAGGTTTTGATGAGGTCAGGGTATGACCTTTCATTAGGATAATTCAATGTATGTTATTTAGAACGGTGACTGTACATACGGGGAGGGGGGGGGGGGTAGAAGTGTCAGCTGTGTCTGCACTGGCAATAATGATTATTATAAAAGGAGGGTTTGTAGGTTATGTATAGGGGTGTGGGTTATGTATATGGTTGTAATATGGCCATGATGTATGGTGTTCTTAAAATGTACCGGGATTGTGTACTAGAGGTTTTGTAATATCTAGTATGGTTTTTAATTTTATACTCTTATACATTATTGTATTTGCTCTGTTTTAAATAAAAATATAAAAAAAAAAATTCACATTCTAATTTACATAAAACATTTTTTTTCCCTTTTCAGGTGTGTATGACGTCACGTTCTTCACTGTCACGTGAGTGTATAGTGTGGTCTAATTATCCTGTTTGTATTTATCCTCTTCGTAATTATCCTGCTTGTAATTAACCTGTTTGTAATTATGCTGTTTGTAACTGGAGAGTTATGCTGGTGATGTCCGTCTTCAATTACTTTCGTTGTGTAATTTTTGGAGGTGTTCATTGGTCGTCACAGTCACTACCTTCTGTTGTCAATCATTCCATTGGTCAACTCTATGAAGAAATGTCTATCGTGCCTACGTCTACACTTTTTCCAATTGTGTGTATAATGCTGTGTGAGCATAGTCATGGTGTGTGTTTAGTAGAGCGTTCATAGTGTCGTGCCTTGTATGAAGGACAGTGTAAGCGTAGGGCATTGTGAGTGTTGTCACTATAGTGTAGTGAGTGTAGTGCAGTGTCACCATAGTGCAGTGTTAGTAAAACTTCGCGAGTGCCGCCACTCAAAGTTTATGATCAACTGGGATGCAACACTGTAATGGTATCGTAAAATTAAACTCTTAGCTGTAATAACCTCTACTAATAACACCTTACCTTGCCCCGCTCTTTTTTTTTTTCTTCGTGAAGCAGACAGGGAGGGAGAGAGAGAGAGGGAGAGAGAGGTAATATAATTAAATGAATACACTCTTTTAATGTTCACATGGTAAGGACACCGTAAGTTCACTTGCTCGTAACTTGGCTGTTTGCAACTCTCAAACTTATCCTGTACTCTCCCACGACATGACCTTCATACACATGTCCTGAGCTGACCCCAAAGTGCCTGGCTGCTGATTAAACAAAGAAGCCAGTTGACACTCACATTACTTCAGTTGACACTCACCCTCAACTACCACCCACCCAAACTGGAGCTTTTTTGAAAACTGTTTCTCTCTCTCTCTCTCTCTCTCTCTCTCTCTCTTACACCAGAGTTATTCCGTAAATATTAGTGGTGGTATTCTGTGGTGCTCTGGTACTGTTGTGGTGCTGGTGTTGCAGACCGGAAGTGTGTCCAGGAAACATTGAGTCTAACACCTAAATTATTGGGAACTCGCAAAGTCCCTCAGGTTGTGCTTGCCGGAGCGTAGAAGATACATCATTCACTGTACCAGGAAAACAACAGGAACCAGTTTTGTTTCATATCTTCACACTGGATTACCCAGAGAGAGAGAGAGGGAGGCACAAAGCAACATGTCACTAATGAAAAGCAGGGGAGAAATCCATTGCTTGGTCAATCAGGCTATTGTTGCTAGCGGCAAACGCGTTTACGTGGCCAACACAGCCTGGTTGATCTGGCAGAAGAGGTCCCTTCCTGTATGGGGAAACTTACCAACAAAATCTTTTTTTTTCAAGAGAAAGCTTAATTGCTTCTAGCTATTCCTGACCAGCTGTGATGGCGTGGCAAAGTGAGACTACAGTGCACATGCACCAACAGTCAGAGTGATCAGGTTCGTAACTAGGAGTCCAGATTATTGACCGGGCCCCAGGGGCAGTGATTCCCGGAATTACCTAAAAGTAGACAGATGGGGTGATAATGTTGGTGGATATTGGTGCTTTGGTGTGGTAGTTTGAGGGGTCCTATTGGCGGTGTGTGGTGGTGCTGCTGCTGTTGTATGGTGGTGATACTGGCACTTAGGTGGTGGTGATACTGGTGCTGGTACTTGGGTGGTGGTGGTGATACTGGTGCCACTGCTGGTGTGGTGAAGGCGTGTTGGGGAGACACGCTTCACGACCATGGCTGTCGTATACAACTGGGAGTTCCACGTAAGTTGTAATTATGTTGAATCTTGGGAAGAGAGGACAGTTCGCAGAGGAGGACGTTGATCAGGAGGAAGAGAAGAAGGGGCATGGAGGAGGGCAGAGAGAAGCAGATAAGGTGAAGGGAAGGAGGGAGAACAAGTACGGAGGAGGACAAAGATCAAGAGAAGGACGAGACGTTAGGAATCCAGGCGAGGAGGAGGAGGAGGAGGAGAGAAGGAGTTAGAGAGGACAAGAGCCAGAGGAAGAGGACAGGGAACCTCGTGCGACGGGATGGATATTATCTTGTTCACGTCACAGCAGCTGACCACAGACATGTTGAGGAAAATTGATTGTATAGGTGGTGACTACTGCTGCTGCTGCTGCTGCTGCTGCTGGTGATGCTGCTCCTGCTGCTGACACGTGACACTCGACACTCGACTTGGACAAGTGGTGATGTGTGAGCATAGGACAGACGTTGGTTCTGAAGGAGGAGGGAACAATATACAGGCGAAGCTCTCATTGTTACATAGTTCCGCTCTTTGTGGAGCTGTATCAAGTCGCAATTGAAGCTTGCTCAGCACCTGTGCCTTTTCATCATTACTGTAGTCAGCACCATGTTGTATCCAGACGGTTACTATCGCTTTGTGTGTGTTGGGCAGGCATGTCTTGTGTGTTGGGAGTATTGTGTTGGGCAGGCATGTCTTGTGTGTTGGGCAGACATATCTGGTATTGTGTGTTGGGCAGACATGTCTGGAGGGGATCAACTTTCTCGCAAACTATAAACGAAGCTAGTTATATAATGATGCATGTCGCTGTTATATATTGTAAGTTGTATGCTGATGTATGCTTCTCTTGTGTTGTATTCTCCTAAGGTAGAATACAACAAGCTTCTTTTATTATTTTCGTACTGTCTTCGCCGCTGTACAGAGTGTGGATGCTGGAGGAGGTTCCAGCTCTTGGAGAGTTGTATTGACAGAGGATGTCGTGGTAGTCAGGTGCCATCTTCAGTGTGCCTGCAGAAAATTCACTGTTTGCCCACTTCATCACTGATGTTTACTTCATATCAAATTGTGTGTAGCTTGTCAGGTGTTTGTGCTGGGGATGTTAATGCTGCTTCTGACAGTTTGTGTTGATGATGCTGACTCTGTCACTGCTACTGATGCTGTCGCTGAGCCGAGTTCAGTGCACCGCTGCTGCAGCCGAGTTCAGTGCACCGCTGCTGCAGCCCAGTGCAGTGTATCGTCGCTGAAGGTGTGCGCAGTGTATCGTCGCTGAAGGTGTGCGCAGTGTATCGTCGCTGAAGGTGTGCGCAGTGTATCGTCGCTGAAGGTGTGCGCAGTGTACCGTCGTTGAAGGTGTGCGTAGTGTACCGTCGCTGAAGGTGTGCGCAGTGTACCGTCGCAGGAGGTGAGTGACCAAACCAACACTGGACCGCTGGTAATTCCCAGGTTGGAGCTGTGAAAGAGGGAACAATTACATAATTTCAGCCAGTCACTCTGCGCCCAACTTTGAACCATTATGGACCTCGACCAATGTGAAACGAGGCTGTAAAAGGCGATAACAATAACATTAGAGGCGTTCCTCTCTTGCGCTTGGCGATGCTCCATTAAATGGCGCGGAATGGCGGCTGGTTCATCTCTGTTATGGCTCTGGGGCATTACTGTCGCGCTCAGGCAGACGGTTATGGAGCACCCAATAACCACTGAGCAAACAGTGCCACAGTGGCACCTCCTGTGTGTGTTTACACGTCGTCTCAAGCGTCGTCTTACACACGTAGTATAGTGACCCACAGTGGCTGGCTGGTTGGCTGGTTAATGGGGTGTCAAGCCTATCGACTGCACGAGGGTCACTCAGGTGCACGTAACCTTTTCACCACCAGTCAAGAATACTTTAATGCCTAAAGTTGGGTTTAAAATAAACTCAACATACAATACATATTGTGGAAAATTGCATTTAGCTGAATGTATCATTATGAATATCATTATATACATAACAGTAAATGAACAAAGATAATTATTATTTATCAGTTAGACAAGTAGGAATTTGGGACACCTAGGTCGCCAAAAATGTCCCCCTTCGATACCTACTACTGTCATATCCACAAGTTGCTCTGGACCTATTAATCATAAATGAAATATACATCACCAGGAATGCTGGTAAATATATAAATTTGTGGACTGTATATTAAATTAAAAAATGATTATATATGAATACACATTATATAACAGAAGGAGAATATATCTTAATCATATCACTCACCAATTTGGAGATTAATGTGTATCATACTCAGAAAACCTCTGTCTATACATGAAAATAACAACTGGCCAGAGTTATAACATAACAGACTTATCTGAGGTTCCTGGAGCTGTCTTGTCCAGTCGCCTGATATCTCAAGTTATGCAGGAATGCACATCCAACAATTTCGCCTCCTATTTTAGAGGTGTCAGTTCAATTTTAACCTCTAGAGCACGAAAATTCCTTCCCACTACACTAACGTTGTATCCAATTCAAATTAACAATGGCGACTGTCCTTCTGCACAGACGCAGGCTTTCCGTTTTCTATGACATAAATATTATTAAATACAGTATGGCCATCTATTTACATATAACTACTGTATTTCTGGAAAATATATAAGTATTTTCCACACTGCGGCCGGGCGGAGTTCGTTGCTAAAAGACTCAAATTGCTCATTTGACAATGGTGGAGGACCTGGGTACATATAGGATCTGGCATCCACACGGCGATATATTACACAAGACACTTTGCCGTCCCTGTGGAATCCAGAAAGTTTCCCTAATACAATTTAAGGTATCTTGTACCCCACCATGTATTACATTTTTATGGGCATTTAGAGCAATTAAATTTGTTAGATGATGAGTTTTGGGCAGTAAGATAGGATGTTTAGCATGATCACCCAATTCAGCATTTTGTAACCTGCCTCTGCACCTAATTACATTGTTCTCTAAATACAGCCCCAATTTCTCTATTATGGAACCTTTCACAATTTTTCTTTCCATCATCAATTTAATCTCATTTCCATAGATTTCCTCCTGTACCCTCTTTATCCAGTATTCAAGAGGATGTGAAAACTTATATGATATATTCATCTTGTTTAGAAATTTAAACACCAACTTAGTTACATTGATTAGTTTGGGTGTAAAGAATACCTATTTATATTAATGGCTAAGGGAGGACAAACTATTGGAGCGGTGGTCACAGTAATTTCAACAGGAGCAATATACGCCTTTTGTACAGGCCAATTAGCTTTATTTACCAACCAACTCGGTCCTTTAAACCATGATACAGCATTTACAAATTTAGCATAAGGTAAACCTCGAGACAAGAAATCAGCTGGATTCTCCTCACCAGGTATATGATTAAATGTTAACATATGCTGACCCAAACTATTATACTTCTCTTGCATCTGATTAATTTCAGCGACTTTGTTTTGTGCGTACACAATTTTACTGTTTCCATTACGAATCCATTGTAAGGATACCTCATAATCAGACCAAATTAGTGTCGCTAATATTTTACTCATGCAACTTATTTCTTATATAATTAGCTAATTTGACACCTACATAAATGGCTGTTAATTCCAACTGAGGCAAGGTACGTGATTTAATTGGAGACACTTTAGCCTTAGACATAACAAGAGAACTAACACTATTACATTGAAGGTAAGCAACTGATCCATATGCCAATTTTAAAGCATCACAAAAAATGTGGAGTACATTTTTCCCATTTGGATTGGCCACCTGGCATGGGAATTCCATCATTGGAATTTTCTCATAATCACCAATTAATTCATCCCACCTGTTAATGAATTCCTCAGGTAGAATTTCATCCCAAGCACATTTAAGTTTCCATGCTTCCTGAATTAATAATTTCCCTCTTATAGTAAGGGGTGACACTGAACCTAGTGGATCAAAACATTTGGAAACTTCAGCAAGCAAGACTCTCTTAGTTAATTTATTGGGCATACTGTAATTATTAGGTTTTAACATTAACAAATCTCTCTCAGTATCCCAAGTTAATCCCAATACATTACTACATTTTGGGACTTCATCTCCAGGGTAATCTTTACTTATTTTATCCTTTGATTTGGACGAATTACTATTCCATTCCCTCAGAGGCATATTTGCACTTTGCATTATTTTATTAGCCTCTCCATAAGTCATTAACAGTTCCTCTTCAGTTGATGTCACACCCAGGAAATTGTCCACATAAAATTGTTTGCTCATTACTTTACTCAATGGACTTCCCATACGTTTAAGGTGTGCATTTATCGTCGCTTGAAGAAGGAACGGACTGGATGTAGCACCAAATAATACGCTCCTAAAGCGAAAGGTTTTCAGAGGGCTAAGTGGGTCAATAGGATTCTCAGGCCATAAGAAGTGGGTACAATCCCGGTCAGCCTCTTGTAAACCCACTCTTAGGAAAGCTTTACTTATGTCAGCTGTAAAGGCATAATGCTTCACTCTGAAATTTAATAAGATATCTCCTAATTTTTCCATCAACGACGGACCTGTCATCAGTCATTTAAACTAGGTACATTTTTGTTATTCCTGGCACTACAGTTAAACACAATCCTCAAAGGAGTGGTCTTAGAATCCTTCTTCACTCCGTGATGTGGCAAATAGTGACCATAAATTTTGGCTTGCTCAGGAGGTGCCTCTTGTATAAATTTATTAATTAACTGCTCAGCAATTATATCATTATAGGCAGTTAACAATTCTGGTGTCTTACTCAGTTCGCGGAGCTGAGCCTTTAACTGTCCATATGCCATTCTGTAATTAGAGGGCAATTCTGGATGGTTCAGTCTCCACAGAAGTCACACCCAGTATTGTCCAGATTCAAATTTTACATCTCTCAGATATTGATCCTGAGTGAAAGAATCATCTGGACTTTCTTCATTTAAATTTATTCCAATGCTGTGTATTTCCCACAATTTATGCACTGGCTCAACACCATCCTCTATGGAAGAATTATACTGGGGTACGATTTCATGAGTAAGACACACAGTTAAGGTATTTGTAGTTTCCTCTAGTCATGAATTATTATTACAAGGAATCCTACCATACATTACATGGCCTCCTGCAGTCTTAAAAAGGGTGGCACCACATTTCTTTACCATACCCTTTACAAAGGAGGCATTGTGAAGGCTTACTCAGCCCTGTAACAACTTCAGACAGTATTACCAAGGCTGGCTCCTCCTCAGGAAAATTAATGTATAGAAAAAGAATAAAAACTGACAAACATAAACACTTTATTATTTAGAAAATATAAAATATAAAACTTAAATATGAAGTATTAATCCTACTAGCGGGAGCTGGACTTACCCTACCTTAACAAGTAGCCGGCAATGAAACTATTGTTACTATATCACTACTCCTATCTATTGAACTTTTCCCTCACAGGCATAATAGTCACTACCTATCAAAATATTTATTGGGCCTACAGAATCATTACTTACACCAGAAGGTGCTAAATTTACATTATGTGAGTCTTTCTGTACCTTTACTAAGTCCTACTGTAGATATTTTCTCTGGAAGTCTATCTACAATTACTGCATTAACACGTTTTTTCTCATTGCCCAACCTGACAGTTACATAAACAGTGTCATACAATTGAGCCCTTTTATCCGAGAGAAAACCAGATAATTTTAAAATTGTGGGATCTCCCATCTGTACTTTCATACCATCAAGACATTTACGTTTTATGAAAGTACGCTGGGATCCCTGGTCCAATAATGCAGTTGCATTTTTTGATTTATGCCTTTTATCATCAATTTTTACCTGTAACACAGGTAAGGCTGCTTCAGCAAAACCATCATTATTAACATTAGCAGCAATTTTTACATTAGCCACTGTTGTGTCAGGATTGTCAACATTATCATTATTATCAACTTTATCATATAGACTTTTACATATGACTATATGGTGTCTTCCTTTGTGACATTGATAACAGAAGTTTAATTTGGCATGACAATCCTTCACATTGTGATTACCTAAACACCTGATACATCTGTCAAGTTCCTCCAATCTTTCAACTTCATCATTCCATGAATTGTATGCATTGCAATTCTTTGAAAAATGAGTACCCTTGCAGAAAAGACAATCTCTCTTTTCTTTGACTGGTTTCTTATTAACTGGGCTACTCTTATGAGGGTACTTAATCTTCTTACCTTGTGGAGAATCATTATTTCTGATTCTTGCTACTTCATATGCACCTATGCAACTATTTTTAAGAAATGAATTTTGATTATTACCATTGGGATAATTTTTCCCTTTGTGAAACTTGACAGATACCTCAGAGTTATTATGTGTTGCATCTTTAAAATGAGTTGGTTGGCTGGTCTGCAATTGAACAATTAATTCTTGTAGACCTAGTCTTATTTCCTCCAGACCAAAATAACCCTTGTGATATTTATTCGAGAGCCATTGAAGTGTTTTACAGCTTAATTTATTCTGTACAATGGCACTCAATAACCAGTCTGATTCCTTCAGATTATATTTATTACTTAAACTGGAGAGCACTCTCAAAACTTTAACTCTAAACTGTTGTTAACCTTTGCAAGTTTGATCTGGAGATTTTAAATTAACAATATTCACTAGATCCAACCTACTTTGTTCTATATTACCATAAGTGACCTTCACCAAGTCATCTGCTTCCTTGTAAGAGACATCTACATTGGGAAAGGCTTGTATGAGTATGTGAGCATCTCCTCTTACCTGTCCTTTGAGGTAAAATAATTTAGTTACACAGGCTAGGTCATTCCTGTCATGCACAGCTGCTTTAAAAATTGACCAAACACAATTCTGGGAGTTTTGGCAAAGACATATTATTTGTTGGAGCAGACTGATAAACTGCCTGGTTTACACATTTTAATTTATTCAAGGCCTGGCTTTTACAAGAAAGAATCTTTTCCTCTAATTCATAATACTGATTAATCATGAGATCTACTTCAGTCTCATCCACACAGTTTACTAACAAATCTCCTTCATATTTGTTGTAATATAATTTGTATGAATCAATTTTAAATCATCAGTATTCACAGTTTCTTGATTCATTAATTCCAAACATTTATTTTATGCCTTGGTTACATGACCCTTTCTAGCTTGCAATGATGCTTTCTTTGCTCTATATTCCATATGTTAGTCTTCTATATTAATTTCCTCATTTTCAGCCATGATGCAATGTATTAAATTCAACTTAATAACACTGATTACAACTTACCTTTGAATAAATCCTATCTACCTGAGCTTAGCAATTACATGTAAGAAAGTTATATAAATTTTAAATGTACATTAATACAAACCTATCTGAGGTTCCTGGAGCTGTCTTGTCCAGTCGCCTGATATCTCAAGTTATGCAGGAATGCACATCCAACAATTTTACCTCCTATTTGAGAGGTGTCAGTCCAATTTTAACCTCTAGAGCACGAAAATTCCTTCCCATTACACTAACATTGTATCCAATTCAAATTAACAATGGCGACTGTCCTTCTGCGCAGACGCAGGCTTTCCGTTTTCTATGACATAAATATTATTAAATACAGTATGGCCATCTATTTACATATAACTACTGTATTTCTGGAAAATATATACAGTATTTTCCACACTGTACCTTTCGGTGTATAATAATAATAACTTTATTTACTACAAGTACATGTACAAGCCCCTTGTTATGCACAGCATTTCGGGCAAATTAGGTCATTTTGTCCCAGGATGCGACCAACACCAGTCCACTAACACCCAGGTACCCATTTTACTGATGGGTGAACATGGACAACCGGTGTAAGAAAACACATCCAATGTTTCCACCCCTTCGCCCGGAATCGAACCCGGACATCACCGTGTGAAAAGAGAGCTTTTGCCACCCGGCCACAGGGCACTGATAGACATGCACCTCTCGGTATCCTGCACTAACATTAAATAACATGAAGATTGTTTTCCTTCCTCAGATAAGACAATCGCATGAAGTTATGAAAAAAATTTAATATAGCCTTTTGTAATTTTTGCACCAAAACTAATCTAGGACCTTAACTTAATCTCGCAAAATTTACGTACCATAAACTATCTTAATTGACCTAACTCATCTAAGAATTTGCATAAATTAATGTCTTTCTTTAGACGGTGTAAAGAACTATGAAATATCCTACCTTTCCCCTAAAGTTTCTTATTCCAGCCACTGCTGTCTCTGCTGAGAGTGTAAAGTCCTGAGGTTGCGGCTTCATCCCAGTGTTTCTGAACGTTGTTTAGTGAAGGTGTCAATAGGGAGAGTAGCTTTGAGCTGAGATGTGCAGGGAGAAGTGGCGGAATTATTAAGGCGAGTCGTGGGAAACGTGAGTGTGAGGTACTTTAAATAAAAGTTGTTAAGGCTTATTAATGTCATCCACAGCTTAAGAGTTTCCAAGGCTTGAGTGACTGACCACCTCCTTCCAAGACTGACGGACTGATCACGTTAAAATTACTACTACTACTTCTGCTAGTAATAATGGTAGAATTACCGACAAAATGTTAGGTTAATGGACACAGTTGCAACTAATGTGATATTTTATTGTGTCAGCGTTTTGCTGTCCTGGAGTTTTATCAAACCACAATAAAATGTCACATTAGCTGCAATTGTATCCATTTACTGCTACTACTGTCTCCAGTGCTATAGTTTCCTGTAAAGATATCCAAGTGTTACAGATGTGTCTTATTCATTAAGGCTCTGTTGTTAGTTAAGACTATGGAACAATGCTCTTCTCCAGACTGAGGGACTGACCACCTCAAAACTTCAAGGGTGATGGACTGATTACATCGTCTTCAAGTATCTTCTGCTTTTATCAACTTTTCTGTACTCGACTGAAGAAGCCTACTGTGTAGGCGAAACGTTTCGAAATAGATACCTAACTGTTGCATATGTGTCTTACCTAACAACCTGTCGGTATTTTATACCATTTTAATGTTCATCAAGGCTCTTGAGAGTTGAGTCTTGGAAGGAAGCGAAGTACAAAACTTGAAATGTATCATAGGATAGGACCTTGATGCCGGTGATGGACTCTTTATCCATGGAATTAGACCTGACCTCTTCCTTTGAGTCAAACTTGATTACCTCCTATTTCCCAGGCACTGTATGACCCCCCTTTGGGTATAGCACTTGCCCTTGATTACAGTATTTATCGAGGACATACAGTGTGGGGGTTGATGCAGTTATTAGTTTCGTGCGGATGGAAGTGTAGTGGCTTGTAGCCCGTGATTCATAACACAGATTGTGATAATTACAGTACCTAAAATAAGACCTGCCTCGCGTGCTACCGCAGGACTTTCTACAGGACCTGCCTCACTAGCTACCGCAGGACCTACCTTATGAGCTACCGCAGGACCTGCTACATTACCTGCCTTAAGGCAGGTCCTGCGGTAGCTCGTATGAGCTACCGCAGGACCTGCCTCATGAGGTACCGCAGGACCTGCTAATTACCTGCCTCACGAGCTACGCAGGACTTGCTACATTACCTGCCTCACGAGCTACCACAGGACCTGCCACAAGAACAGCTACAGAACTTAACGCAGGTCCTACCACAAGACCAGCCACAGAACCTACCGCAGCACCTGCCACAGAACTTACCGCAGCACCTGCCACAAAAGTTTACAGTAACAAAAGATGATCACTATCATGTGTGGAATGTGTATTAAAGATACCGCCAGTTTAAATCGCGTCTTTTTTTTTTTCCTCCAGGACGGTGTGCGATAAGCAACTTGTGGCCTTCCTATTTATGGTCATTATCTTGCTCTTTTCTTATTCCAGGATAATTTACTTCCTCGTTTGCTTTTGTTATCTAAACTTAACTGAGCCGTGTGACGGAGCTGCCAATATTCAGGGAAAATATGAGGTAATTGTGGACTCAAATTGACGCTCTTTCCATTGACTAGTGGAAACACAAAAACAGAAAGGAAAGGGATAGAAAGAATATAGTTGGTTTATCTACGAGGTGTTACTGGAAACCTTCCAGATGTTAATTTGGAGGTTTAGTGTTGCTGACTTCTGGAAAGGTAGCCGTAGGCGGTAAATACTTAAGGAATATCACACACTAGCATTTGTTGATATGGTTATCAGTTAGTGGACACCTCGCTGCTGGCTGGCTGGTTTGCTGGCTGGCTGACTGGCTGGCTGGTTTGTTGGCTGACTGGCTGATTGGTTAGTTGACTGGCTGGCTGGTTTGCTGGCTGGCGGATTGGTTAGTTGACTGGCTGGCTGCCTGGTTTGCTGGCTGACTGGCTGATTGGTTATTTGGCTGGCTGGTTTGCTGACTGGCTGGTTGGTTGCGATTGGAGTTCAGTGGTCATTTCTTTGACCATCATTGTCTCTACTCACCACATTTAAGTTAGGTTAAGTGACGTTAATGTCAACCATATTTAACTAATTCTAACATACATTAACACCAATAAATATAATAATACATAAAGCCGAGACTATATTTTGATGTGCGAGAAGACTAAGTAAGCAGGTGACGGCAGTTATAATTACTGCCTTTTGTTGGGTTTATCTTTTTTTTTCACTTTTGTTGCTCAAAATACCGTGCGTTCGTGCAGGCGTGTATGCAGGCGTGTATGCAGGCGTGCATGCAGGCGTGCATGCAGGCGTGCATGCAGGCACTGTGTGTGTGCGCAATGTGACTCTTGTATTGAATTTGCTTTAATAACTAAACTAGTAAAAAGAAATAAATTACTGTATTTTGGGAAAATATTATTTCCAGACTGAAGGGGCGTTGCCATGGCAACCAGAATTGATGGTGGAGGTTGAGCTGGGCACGGGATGCCCCTCCCCTTCCTGGTGATGAATGTACCCGTCCCCAACCTCTTCCCCCCGGGAAAAATTTTTCCCGATTTATTTGAAGATCACTGCCCCGTTGCTTGTCAGTTTGAAGACCGCTGCCCCGTTGCTTGTCAGTTTGAAGACCGCTGCCCCGTTGCTTGTCAGTTTGAAGATCACTGCCCCGTTGCTTGTCAGTTTGAAGATCACTGCCCCGTTGCTTGTCAGTTTGAAGATCACTGCCCCGTTGCTTGTCAGTTTGAAGATCACTGCCCCGTTGCTTGTCAGTTTGAAGACCACTGCCCCGTTGCTTGTCAGTTTGAAGACCACTGCCCCGTTGCTTGTCAGTTTGAAGACCACTGCCCCGTTGCTTGTCAGTTTGAAGACCGCTGCCCCGTTGCTTGTCAGTTTGAAGACCGCTGCCCCGTTGCTTGTCAATTTGGAGACAGCTGCCCCGTTGCTCGCCAATTCTACTGGTATCCTCTAAATGCATTACTGTAAGTTAATTTTATTCGGGCCCAATAAACACGGTTTTGCACACAGTTTTACGCTTAACCCTTTACTTTAAGTGGAGTCAGCGCAGTGGGTGTTTACAGGCAGGCAGCCCAGGTGCTGAACTTTGTGGACTTAAACCAAGATAACCAATAGATGTTAGGAGGATTTGCATTTGCATGCTCTGGTATCATTTTCAATGGGGGGGGGGGGTAGGCGGGAGGGGGGAATTGGGAGAGGGAGGTAAGGGGGAGGGGGTAAGTGCTCACACAAGTTCGCCTTCCCGAGGCATGATGGCAGGACTGAGGCATGGTGGCAGGACTTAGGAATGGTAGCAGGACTCAGGCATGGTAGCAGGACTCAAGCATGGTGACAGGACTCAGGCATGGTGACAGGACTCAGGCATGGTAGCAGGTCTCAGGCATGGCAGTAGGACTCAGGCATGGTAGCAGGACTCTCAGGCATGGTGACACGACTCAGGCATGGTAGCAGAACTCAGGCATGGTAGCAGAACTCAGGCATGGTAGCAGGTCTCAGGCATGGTAGCAGGACTCTCAGGCATGGTGACAGGACTCAGGCATGGTAGCAGAACTCAGGCATGGTAGCAGGTTTCAGGCATGGTAGCAGGACTCTCAGGCATGGTGACAGGACTCAGGCATGGTAGCAGAACTCAGGCATGGTAGCAGGTCTCAGGCATGGTAATAGGACTTGTGGGAAAGAGTACATAAAGCAGCCGGTGTACACTTCTCAACAAAACCTCAGATGTTTACTTCATGTTAGTCTCAGTGTTTGTGGTTCCATTACTGTTTATGCTGGCTGTGAGCGCGGGATTTAAGGTGCGCGAGAATGAACATGTGCACGAGTTAGCCTGCGTGCGGAAAAGAGGGCGCAAGCAAGAGAGCTTGACTGGGGGAGCATGAGCAAGTGAGAGAATTTGAACGAGAGAACTGGAACGAGAGCTTTCGAAGGGGGGAGAGAAAGAGGAAACAGGTGGGGAAGAGAGAGGGGCAGCGAGGACCAACAACAACAAATGGAGTATATTAGCAAGAGCGTGAAGCTGAGGTTGGGAAGAGCATTGGAGTGTAGCTGGGTCTTGATGTTCTCACCTGCGGTGGAAGTTACCAGTTACCTGGGTGGGTGACCGTCACCTGACACTCTCCACCACCTCATTTCCACTTCTCCATGGGGAAGTGGAACAGAATTCTTCGTCTGTAAGTCATGCGTGTCGTAAGAGGCGACTAACATGCCGGGAGCAAGGGGCTAGTAACCCCTTCTCCTGTATACATTACTAAATTTAAAAAGAGAAGCTTTCGTTTTTCTTTTTGGGCCACCCTGCCTCGGTGGGATACAGCCGGTGTCTTGAAAGATATATATACAGTACGATACTATTATAAAATTTTTGCCAAAACATGGTTACTATAAGGGTCGGTTTATACTACTGTATAGTATAGGTTAACTAATTACAGTGCTCCTAGTAGAGACCTGCTAAAATTTATGTAGCCTAACCAAGACACAGGAGTAACAAACCATTGCTTAACAAGCGGGTGCAGAAGCTTATTATTTTTATTTTGAACTAATTCCATTAAGTCTTTCTCTAGGAGCAAGGTTCACCATCCTGAGCTGCTGCTGCTGCTGCTGTCGTAGGGGTTCTTAAGGAGATACGAGGGTTGAAGGTAAACACCTTGTTGGATGGTAACACTATATATTGTCAGACTGGGGATGAGAGGTAGGGAGCCCAGGCCTGCCGTGTTCTGCCTGCTTCTATGTCTATCCGTCGAGAGAGAAAGAGGCAGCTCGTCACTCACTCACGCTGCATCCCGTGACGTCATACAGTCACTCGGCCTAATAGGGATCTTCTATAAAAAGCACATGGATGGTACTATAATACGCTATACAACACATATAAGGGGATCAGCAACTATGCAGACAGCTCGGTCATGTTACGTATGTCGTCTCGACATACACTACTATGCTATAGGCTGAACAGGCAGGTGGTTCTGGGCTGATTCTATACAATAACAAATTCATATATAACGTAGAACTAATGGATGGTATTATACTGGATGTTAACAAAATGAGTTTTACGTAATGGGTGTTAACGTAATCACTTTTAACGTAATGCATTACAAACCATAAAAACAAATCATGGTACAGTATGGGATGGAATTGATCGATCGATCTGTATTCATGCACTCTATGGAGTCTAAGGAAATAAATATATATATACAAGGTGAAATTAACAGCAAAGGCATCTGGTGCACACTCAGATCATTACTGTCAAATTCTCAGAATACGGAGGGAACGTGAACACGAAAAAAAAAAAATCTGAAAAACTGATCAGTTAATAACAAACAGTTGACAATTTTCTTCATCTCGGACATCTAGTTATACAGACTATGTACATTTAAACCCAATTCTGCGAGGGTGAGGTTTACATATGCAGAATGGTTATCATCTCTGGGAGGATCGAATTCCTCTGCAATGGCTAACACATGCCTTGACTGAGGGAGATCTGAACGAGTATCTACAAAAGATACTTGTGGGTTTCTCATTACTTGTCGAGTACGCAAGGAGTAACGACATTCAGGTTGAATATCTGACTGAGTATTTGAGGTAGAGGGTACAGAGTCAAGAGGATTTTCAGCATCTGTCACATTAGTCTGGGTAGCAATATCATCAACATCGCATACTAATTTCGTATGATCTAAATGCTATTCTTTGTACTTACCAGTACTAATTTCTCTAACCTTATACTTATTGCCCGAGATATGTTCTACAACTCGATAAGGGCCAACAAACTTTTGATCGAGCTTAGGCATTTCAGATGTTTTGTTGAAATTTGTCAGCATTACTCTCGAACCTACTTTAACTTTTGATGGTTTAGCATGGCTATTAGTTACTCTAGTAAATTCTGCTGTTGATTTATGAAGTGTTTCACAGATTCTTCTAAAAACACTCTGAGCCATGCTTGTACGAGTTGCTACGAAATCATCAGGGTTGTAATTGGGTTTCGGAGTGGAATATAACAACTCATAGGGTAAATGCTTGTCTACACCATACAATGCATAATGTGGGGTATCACCTATGGAAGCATTGTAAGCAAAATTTATGGCACATTGAACATCTGGTATAACTTCATCCCAAGTTTCACTATTGGGGTTGATAGTGGCTCTCAAGACATCAAGTATTTTCTTATTGGTTCGTTCACCTAACCCATTGCTGGCAGGATGATGAGGAACAATGGTGGATTTAGAGATCTTGTACAAAGTACACAAATTTTCAAGAATCTCATTACAGAATTCACCTCCATTATCTGTTACTAAGGACTTAGGGGTGGTATGCCTGCAGATAATGCATTCTTTAAATGCTTTAGCTACTGTCTCTGCAGTCTTATCTGCAATAGGAACTAACTCACAATATCTGGCAAAATGGTCTACCATAACACACACATGTTTGTTGCCTTGGAGGGAACATTTAAAATTGGTTAACAAATCAAGGGCAACTCTTTCCCACGGTTCGCTAGTGGTTGGGTACACTTGGATTGGATTAGGACCATTGACATTTCCTTTGTTGCATACAAACACTACATTTCTTAACATACTCTGAAATGTCAGTTGCCATACGTGGCCAAGAGTTAACTGCATTCTCTACTCCCACAGGTCATTATCACTTCCTTCGAATGGCTTTTGGATTACAATCCTTTCCTATCACATTCTCGAGACTCATGACCAGTATCTTTAGAGGTCTTATAGGTAAAGCACTTATGGTGTACTTAGATGACGTAATCGTCATGTCCGAAGATGTGGATACACATCTGAAAAGACTTGATACAGTACTTGGTAAGCTTGAAGAAGCCAATTTAAAGATCAAACTGTCTAAATGTCAATTTTTCAGATCAGAAATTAAGTTTCTGGGTCACGTAGTCACTCCTAAAGGGGTTACGACTGATCAAAGTAAAGTAACGGCAGTACTAAATTTTCCAGCCCCCAAAACTGCTGATGCTGTAAGATCCTTTGTGGGTCTAGCAGGTTTCTACAGATCTTTCTTTGCTAATTTTTCTTCAATAGCAGCTTCTCTAACTGAACTGCTTAAGAAAGATGCTCCTTTCGTTTGGACCTTCCGTCAAGAAAGAGCATTCCAGACACTAAAAGAAAAGCTAACGTCCGCTCCCATTTTGAAATTCCCAGATTTTTCTAAGCCCTTCTATTTGACAACTGATGCTAGTTCAATTGGCATAGGTGCCGCACTAGCTCAGAAGACTGATAGCAAGTACAACACAGTTGCTAGCAGAGTCCTCACGAAGGCTGAATGTAATTATACAGTAATGGAGCAATAGTATGGTCTTTGAAGCACTTCTGAGACATTATTTACCAGTACCCTGTTCATGTCTTGACAGACCATGCACCACTGATACCTTTATTCCAGAACAAACAACCTACTGGAAGGTTAGCTAGATGGACCTTGACTATCCAAGAGTTCAATCCCACTTTTGAACATTTACCTGGCAAGTCAAATGTAGTTGGATGCTTTATCGTGACACGTTAGTGTAGTAACTGCAGATCCTCCATTTACTGCAGAGGATGTAAAGAATGCCCAAAGAACAGATCCCATGTGGTCTGGTGTGATTCGATTCCTGCTCCAGGAAGATCTTATTCTGACTGTGAAGCCACCAGCACCCATCAGTGACTTTGTAATGAGCCAAGAATTACTGTATTGAACAGCCGAGTTGGGTACTCCAAGTAGAAGAGTGTATCAGTTAGTAATTCCACAGTCACTAGTGAACGTAGCTCTACAGCTAGTTCATGATGCACCAGGCGCTGCCACCAATTTGTCGTAGGGGTTCTTAAGGAGATACGAGGGTTGAAGGTAAACACCTTGTTGGATGGTAACACTATATATTGTCAGACTGTGGATGAGAGGTAGGGAGCCCAGGCCTGCCGTGTTCTGCCTGCTTCTATGTCTATCCGTCGAGAGAGAAAGAGGCAGCTCGTCACTCACGCTGCATCCAGTGACCTCATACAGTCACTCGGCCTAATAGGGATCTATATAAAGCACATGGATGGTACTATAATACGCTATACAACACATATAAGGGGATCAGCAACTATGCTGCTGCTGCTGCTGCTGCTGCTTCTGCTGCTGCTGCTGCTGCTGCTGCTGCTGCTTCTCCTGCTCCTGCTCCTCCTCCTCCTGCTGCTGCTCCTGCTGCTGCTGCTGCTGCTGCTTCTCCTGCTCCTGTTCCTCCTACTCCTGCTGCTGCTCCTCCTCCTGCTGCTGCTCCTCCTGCTCCTGCTCAACAGTATTCATAACATAACACACTACCCTCATCCCCTAAGACACAAACATTTTTCAATATTATGTCTTGGACTGAACTTCGTTTCAAGTACCATGTTTACTTGTGGACTCAGTCTTTCTGAGAGTTAATGTAGTAATATCAACACGCACTCCTTTATGTGTGGGACTTCCTCTGTGTAGCATTTGTACATTTATATAGTGTTTATTTACTTGTATATATATAGTACAATTTGTAAATGTGTATTGTCGGGTGTTGGACTAAGTAACATACGTGGGTTGATACATTTAGGATGGATATAGTGTTTAGAATTAGGTGTTCAACTACTTTCTTGACTGTGATAATTGTTTTTCATGCAGACTGTCAACATATTTGTACAAGATGTTTTTATACAATAAGTGTGTAGAAGTGTTTTTATGTTTATAACCGTGATAATGTTTTTTTACACAGGTTGTGCTAGAATAATAGACAGTCACATTATACTACACATACCATACTTGGTGGATGGTAGTTATCTGTGTTTCTCCACTACACTACACCCTTAACACTCAGTCTCGACCCTCAAGTGCTACCTGGGTGAACGGTCGTCGCCTGTCTCCACTCACCCTCCACCCTCAAGTGTCACCTTCCTGCAGGATTAAAAACTTTCTTGAAAAAAAAACACCCCAAGCCTGTTGAATAATTCATGAGTTTTTGTACCAAGAGTCAAACATTGTGGAACGTTAATACACCCGAGTGCCTGGGTATGAAAAATGTAATTATGCTCCGGATGCCTCGAGTAGTGCCACGATTCCTGGACCTGTGCCACCATCAGCCTCTCTCTGTGTATAGTGATGGAGATGCGGCATTAGTAGTGTATTATGTATGCTGTTACACATCATTCGAGTTGCAACGTTCCCCTGAACTAATCTCCTTCGACTTTCTACTCATTTCTGCAACATTGCAAGCTCTTTGTGTTGATTGCAACACGAACGGCCTAGAGCTATCACTCAACTCGCCCTGCGATTGCTTTGTACTATTTACACATATAGACGAGCACAGTTGAATACCCCACGAGGTAGCACTAAACCCGTAAGGATCATGCAGCAGCTAGGAATTGGAAGGGTAATCCTTAAGTGAAGTAATTACGCATACGTAAAGGCAGATTGGTAATCAAACGCATAAGTAATCACACAGTGGTAATGAGACACAGGTATTGACTAGTAATCACACAGGTGACGAGAGACAAATAGTCAGGTCACACAACAAACATGACACGGGTACCTCTGACCTCGGTCAGCTCATCTCAAACTCACATTCTTGCAAGGTGTTTCCAAAAAAAGTTTGAAAAAATTAGGTGGGTTACGATAATCAGAGCGGTAAACCCGTAGGGGAAGGGGTTTATACAAAGCCCCAGAAACTGGAAGTAACGAGGTTTGATCCATGGAAGTCTCTTGATGCTTGGCAAGATGTAAATCCTTACCAGCATTGGGTATTTTGCTTAGGTTAACGTAAATCGTTATAATTAATAATGATTAGTGGGCGGTATACCCTGTGATGCTGCGGCTTATGTGTGGCATCGCTGGGCATACCGTTATCCCTCGTTAGTATCCCCACATTCCATCTTTGGAAGCGTAAAATGAGATGCCTGGTAACAGCAGCATTAATAAAATATTCTCCTCTTCTGCCTCAGTGGTTGGTAATATAAGAACATAATGGAGGAACACTACAGAAGGCCTACTGGCCCATACAAAGCAGGTTCTTACAACATTCAGAATGTCTCTCCTGCCTCAGTGGTTGGTTATACAACATTCATTGTTTATATACATTTCATGTACATTTTTGCAATTGTTCCCTTGTCAGTAGAAATAAAATACTTGTTAATTTGGCACAGAGAACTAGTTATTGCGGGTGACAACTTAAAAGTTATGTCCGTGACAGAATGTAAATTACGTGTTGTGTACTGTTCACGTCCTCTCTGTTACACTTACCTTATTGAAAGTAAAACTAGTCAAGGTTTTTATTACTACACAAAAGTGGGTACACGAGCAGTGTATAGATAAACACATGTTTGGTAAGACAGGTTGTCTTAATAAAACCTTATTAAGCAAGTTGTCATTGTCCTTAAACTTATCGGCAGAATGTTGGTTCGTGTATATCAGCAGTATGCTGCTGTCTTATTCTACATGATGTTTATACAGTGGAAACGAAAGCTAGCTGTGTTTCTATGTTATAGTCCATCAAGCAGGATGGGTTACGTACATCCTGTGTGATGGAATATAATACAGCATGTATGTAATCTATCCTGTGTGACTATCACACAGGAGGAGTGTAACCCATCCTGTGTGATGGAGTATCACACAAGATGGGTCACATGCATCAGGTAACGAAATCTGTCAGCCTGAGCTGAGAGACTACAGTAGGGCGATGAGTGTATCGCCAACCAGTGCACTGTGTGTTGAGTATCTGCGGTAATTTTGATGGCTTCATCCCAGCATATATGGAGTTACTAGTGCTTGAGAATTACAGTCTCTCAAGGAATAAGAGGGAGATCAACGTTACCGCCCCTTCCCCAACCCTACATGGTTACTACATAATATTCTTAACCTGCACCAGACGATAATACTCCACACCTGCACCAGACGTTAGTACTCCACACCTGCACCAGACGTTAGTACTCCACACCTGCACCAGACGTTAGTACTCCACACCTGCACCAGACGTTAGTACTCCACACCTGCACCAGACGTTAGTACTCCACACCTGCACCAGACGTTAGTACTCCACACCTGCACCAGACGTTAGTACTCCACACCTGCACCAGACGTTAGTACTCCACACCTGCACCAGACGTTAGTACTCCACACCTGCACTAGATATTAAGCACTCCATGACATACCAAGATAATTACGTAAGTAGATTATGACAAAAGTATACCCACATGGAGACAAAATATTTAAAATGAACACACTATATTTTCGGTCTCGTAATGAGCTCCTTGTCAGTAGATTCAGTCTGAATGTGAGGGCAAAATATATAAACCTTGTTGTGAGGACGAAATATACTGTACCAAATATATTTCTGTTTTGTCTCCACGTGGGCATATTTGTGCTATTGACCAATATATATGCCGTGCCGAATAGGTAAAACTGGTTAATTACCAAGAACTCGATTAAGATTTAGTACTTTCTAAAAATTTTCTCTTGTGCGTTTAAAGATATATATTTTTTAATTTATGTTAATGTAAAAATTTTTGCGAAATTATTGCATACACAACTTTGCAAAAATCATTCTGAACCTAACGAAAAAAATGTATATCATTGTGTCTGTTTATTATTAAATTATTGTAAAGGTATCTAAAATATATTTAGTTGGATTAGGCTAAACTGAATTGCGCTTGGGGGGAGCAAAGTTACTACTTATGGGTGATTTCAATCACAAGGAGATTGACTGGGAAAACCTGGAGCCCCATGGGGGTCCCGAAACATGGAGAGCCAAGATGATGGATGTGGTACTGGAAAACCTCATGCATCAACATGTTAGAGACACTACCAGAGAGAGAGGAGAGGATGAACCAGCAAGGTTGGACCTTGTATTCACCATGAGTAGTTCGGACATCGAGGGTATCATGTATGAAAGGCCCCTGGGAGCTAGTGATCATGTGGTTCTGTGCTTCGACTACATAGTTGAGCTCCAAGTGGAGAGAGTAGCAGGAATAGGCTGGGAAAAACCAAACTACAAAAGGGGGAACTACTCAGGCATGAGGAACTTCCTTCAAGACATTCAGTGGGAGAGGGAACTGACAGGAAAACCAGTACAAGAAATGATGGACTATGTAGCAACAAAATGCAAGGAGGCAGAGGAGAGGTTTGTTCCCAAGGGAAACAGAAATAATGGGAAGAACAGAACGAGTCCTTGGTTCACCCAAAGGTGTAGGGAGGCAAAAACTAGGTGTACTAGAGAATGGAAAAGGTACAGAAGACAGAGAACTCAGGAAAATAAAGAAATCAGCCGAAGAGCCAGAAACGAATATGCACAGATAAGAAGGGAGGCTCAGAGACAATATGAAAATGACATAGCATCAAAAGTAAAGACTGACCCGAAGCTGTTGTACAGCCACATCAGGAGGAAAACAACAATCAAGAACCAGGTAATCAGACTGAGGAAGGGTGATGGGGAATTCACAAGAAACGACCGAGAGGTATGTCAGGAGCTCAACACAAGATTTAAAGAGGTATTTACAGTGGAAACCAGTAGGACTCCAAGAAATCAGAACAGGGGGGCACACCAGCAAGTGCTGGATGAGGTACATATAACCAAGGAGGAGGTGAAGAAGCTGCTATGCGAACTTGACACCTCAAAGGCGGTGGGACCAGACAACATCTCTCCATGGGTCCTTAAAGAGGGAGCAGAGATATTGTGTGAGCCATTAACAAAGATCTTCAACACATCATTTGAAACTGGGCAACTCCCTGAGGTATGGAAAATGGCAAATGTAGTCCCAATTTTTAAAAAGGGAGACAGACATGAGGCACTAAACTACAGACCTGTATCACTAACGTGTATAGTATGCAAGGTCATGGAGAAGATCATCAGGAGGAGAGTGGTGGGGCACCTGGAAAGAAACAAGTGTATAATTGACAACCAGCACGGTTTCAGGGAAGGAAAATCCTGTGTCACAAACCTACTAGAGTTTTATGACAGGGTGACAGAGGTAAGACAAGAGAGAGAGGGGTGGATCGACTGCATATTTTTGGACTGCAAGAAGGCCTTCGACACAGTTCCTCACAAGAGGTTACTGCAAAAGCTAGAGGACCAGGCACACATAACAGGAAAGGCACTGCAATGGATCAGAGAATATCTGACAGGGAGGCAACAACGAGTCATGGTACGCGACGAGGTGTCAGAGTGGGCGCCTGTGACAAGCGGGGTTCCACAGGGGTCAGTCCTAGGACCTGTGCTGTTCTTGGTATATGTGAACGACATAGCGGAAGGGATAGACTCAGAAGTGTCCTTGTTTGCAGATGTGAAGTTAATGAGAAGAATCAAATCGGACGAGGATCAGGCAGGACTACAAAGTGACCTGGACAGGCTACAAGCCTGGTCCAGCAACTGGCTCCTTGAATTTAACCCTGCCAAATGCAAAGTCATGAAGATTGAGGAAGGGAAAAGAAGACCGCAGACACAATATAGTTTAGATGGCCAAAGACTGCAAACCTCACTCAAGGAAAAAGATCTGGGGGTGAGTATAACACCGAGCATATCTCCTGAGGCGCACATCAATCAGATAACTGCTGCAGCATACGGGCGCCTGGCAAACCTACGGATAGCGTTCCGATACCTCAGTAAGGATTCGTTTAAGACTCTGTATACCATCTACGTCAGGCCCATACTGGAGTATGCAGCACCAGTTTGGAATCCACACCTAGTCAAGCACGTCATGAAATTAGAGAAAGTGCAAAGGTTTGCAACAAGACTAGTCCCAGAGCTACGGGGATTGTCCTAATGAAGAAAGGTTGAGGGAAATCGGCCTGACGACACTGGAGGACAGGAGGGTCAGGGGAGACGTGATAACGACATATAAAATACTGCGCGGAATAGACGAGGTGGACAAAGACGGGATGTTCCAGAGATGGGAAACAGACACAAGAGGTCACAATTCGAAGTTGAAGACTCAGATAAATCAAAGGGATGTTAGGAAGTATTTCTTCAGTCATAGAGTAGTCAGGCCATGGAATAGCCTAGAAAGTGATGTAGTGGAGGCAGGAACCATACATAGTTTTAAGGCGAGGTATGATAGAGCTCATGGGGCAGGGAGAGAGGACCTAGTAGCAATCAGCGAAGAGGCGGGGCCAGGAGCTGTGACTCGACCCCTGCAACCACAAATAGGCGAGTACAAATAGGTGAGTACACACACACACACACACACACACACACACACACACACACACACACACACACACACACACCAGCGGGGTCCCACAGGGGTCAGTCCTAGGACCGGTGCTGTTTCTGGTATTTGTGAACAACATGACGGAAGGAATAGACTCTGAGGTGTCACTGTTTGCAGATGACGTGAAGTTGATGAGAAGAATTCACTCGATCGAAGACCAGGCAGAACTACAAAGGGATCTGGACAGGCTGCAGACCTGGTCCAGCAATTGGCTCCTGGAGTTCAATCCCACCAAGTGCAAAGTCATGAAGATTGGGGAAGGGCAAAGAAGACCGCAGACGGAGTACAGTCTAGGGGGCCAGAGACTACAAACCTCACTCAAGGAAAAAGATCTTGGGGTGAGTATAACACCAGGCACATCTCCTGAAGCGCACATCAACCAAATAACTGCTGCAGCATATGGGCACCTAGCAAACCTCAGAACAGCATTCCGACATCTTAATAAGGAATCGTTCAGGACCCTGTACACCGTGTACGTTAGGCCCATATTGGAGTATGCGGCACCAGTTTGGAACCCACACCTAGCCAAGCACGTAAAGAAACTAGAGAAAGTGCAAAGGTTTGCAACAAGACTAGTCCCAGAGCTGAGAGGTATGTCCTACGAGGAGAGGTTAAGGGAAATCAACCTGACTACACTGGAGGACAGGAGAGATAGGGGGGACATGATAACAACATACAAAATACTGAGAGGAATTGACAAGGTGGAGAAAGAGAGGATGTTCCAGAGATTGGACACAGTAACAAGGGGACACAGTTGGAAGTTGAAGACACAGATGAATCACAGGGATGTTAGGAAGTATTTCTTTAGCCACAGAGTAGTCAGTAAGTGGAATAGTTTGGGAAGCGATGTAGTGGAGGCAGGATCCATACATAGCTTTAAGCAGAGGTATGATAAAGCTCACGGCTCAGGGAGAGTGACCTAGTAGCGATCAGTGAAGAGGCGGGGCCAGGAGCTCGGACTCGACCCCTACAACCTCAACTAGGTGAGCACACACACACACACACACACACACATACATTATATATATATAATATATATATTATTAAATTTGTCATGAATAACGTATAGGTAAATAAAAAAAAACAATATCCATTGTTTTCTTAAAGCTGTGATGGTGTCATAACAGTTTGCTTGACGGGCTTTTTAAATGCTTAAGAAAGTTCAATTAACTTTTCTTTTTCATAATAGGCCGAAGATGTTAAGTGTGTAAAATAAGAGTAAAAATGCTGATGAATAGTGACAGTGAGGGATAATGAAGTTAGTGTTAGTGGAGGTGTGGTGGGGGTACTGGCGGAGTGGTGGTGGGGGTACTGGTGGAGTGTTGGTGGGGGTACTGGTGGAGTGGTGGTGGGGGTACTGGTGGAGTGTTGGTGGGGGTACTGGTGGAGTGGTGGTGGGGGGTACTGGTGGAGGTGTGGTGGGGGTACTGGCGGAGTGGTGGTGGGGGTACTGGTGAAGTGGTGGTGGGGGTACTGGTGGAGTGGTGGTAGGGGTACTGGTGGAGTGGTGGTGGGGGTACTGGTGAAGTGGTGGTGGGGGTACTGGTGAAGTGGTGGTGGGGGTACTGGCGGAGTGGTGGTGGGGGTACTGGTGAAGTGGTGGGGGGGGTACTGGTGAAGTGGTGGTAGGGGTACTGGTGGAGTGGTGGTGGGGGTACTGGTGGAGTGGTGGTGGGGGGTACTGGTGGAGGTGTGGTGGGGGTACTGGCGGAGTGGTGGTGGGGGGTACTGGTGAAGTGGTGGTGGGGGTACTGGTGGAGTGGTGGTGGGGGTACTGGTGGAGTGGTGGTGGGGGGTACTGGTGGAGGTGTGGTGGGGGTACTGGCGGAGTGGTGGTGGGGGTACTGGTGAAGTGGTGGTGGGGGTACTGGTGAAGTGGTGGTGGGGGTACTGGTGGAGTGGTGGTGGGGGTACTGGTGGAGTGGTGGTGGGGGTACTGGTGGAGTGGTGGTAGGGGTACTGGTGGAGTGGTGGTGGGGGTACTGGTGGAGTGGTGGTAGGGGTACTGGTGGAGTGGTGGTGGGGGTACTGGTGGAGGTGTGGTGGGGGTACTGGTTGAGTGGTGGCGGGGGTACTGGTGGAGTGGTGGAGGGGGTACTGGTGGAGGTGTGGTGGGGGTCCGGGTGGAGTGGTGGTGGGGGTACTGGTGGAGTGGTGGTGGGGGTACTGGTGGAGTGGTGGTGGGGGTACTGGTTGAGTGGTGATGGGGGGTACTGGTGGAGTGGTGATGGGGGGTACTGGTGGAGTGGTGATGGGGGGTACTGGTGGAGTGGTGGTGGGGGTACTGGTTGAGTGGTGATGGGGGGTACTGGTGGAGTGGTGGTGGGGGTACTGGTGGAGTGGTGGTGGGGGTACTGGTGGAGTGGTGGTGGGGGTACTGGTGGAGGTGTGGTGGGGGTACTGGTGGAGGTGTGGTGGGGGTACTGGTGGAGGTGTGGTGGGGGTACTGGTGGAGTGGTGGTGGGGGTACTGGTGGAGTGGTGGTGGGGGTACTGGTGGAGTGGTGGTGGGGGTACTGGTTGAGTGGTGGTGGGGGTACTGGTTGAGTGGTGGTGGGGGTACTGGTTGAGTGGTGGTGGGGGTACTGGTTGAGTGGTGGTGGGGGTACTGGTTGAGTGGTGGTGGGGGTACTGGTTGAGTGGTGGTGGGGGTACTGGTTGAGTGGTGGTGGGGGTACTGGTTGAGTGGTGGTGGGGGTACTGGTTGAGTGGTGGTGGGGGTACTGGTTGAGTGGTGGTGGGGGTACTGGTTGAGTGGTGGTGGGGGTACTGGTGGAGTGGTGGTGGGGGTACTGGTTGAGTGGTGATGGGGGGTACTGGTGGAGTGTTGGTGGGGGTACTGGTTGAGTGGTGGTGGGGGTACTGGTTGAGTGGTGGTGGGGGTACTGGTTGAGGGGTGCGGGGGGGTACTGGTGGAGTGTTGGTGGGGGTACTGGTGGAGGGGGGGTGGGGGTACGGGTGGAGTGTTGGTGGGGGTACTGGTGGAGTGTTGGTGGGGGTACTGGAGGAGTGGTGGTGGGGGTACTGGGGGAGTGTTGGTGGGGGTACTGGTGGAGTGTTGGTGGGGGTACTGGTGGAGTGTTGGTGGGGGTACTGGTGGAGTGGTGGTGGGGGTACTGGTGGAGTGTTGGTGGGGGTACTGGTGGAGTGGGGGGGGGGGGACTGGCGGAGTGTTGGTGGGGGTACTGGTGGAGTGTTGGTGGGGGTACTGGTGGAGTGGTGGTGGGGGTACTGGTGGAGTGTTGGTGGGGGTACTGGTGGAGTGGTGGTGGGGGTACTGGAGTGGTGGTGGGGGTACTGGTGGAGTGGAGGTGGGGGTACTGGTGGAGTGTTGGTGAGGGTACTGGTGGAGTGGTGGTGGGGGTACTGGTGGAGTGGTGGTGGGGGGTACTGGTGGAGTGGAGGTGGGGGTACTGGTGGAGTGGAGGTGGGGGTACTGGTGGAGTGGTGGTGAGGGTACTGGTGGAGTGGTGGTGGGGGGTACTGGTGGAGTGGTGGTGGGGGTACTGGTGGAGTGGTGGTGGGGGTACTGGTGGAGTGGTGGGGGTACTGGTGGAGTGGTGGTGGGGGTACTGGTGGAGTGGTGGTGGGGGTACTGGTGGAGTGGTGGTGGGGGCTACTGGTGGAGTGGTGGTGGGGGTACTGGTGGAGTGGTGGTGAGGGTCCTGGAGTGGTGGTTGGGGTACTGGTGGAGGTGTGGTGGGGGTACTGGTGGAGTGGTGGTGAGGGTCCTGGAGTGGTGGTTGGGGTACTGGTGGAGGTGTGGTGGGGGTACTGGTGGAGTGGTGGTGAGGGTACTGGTGGAGGTGTGGTGGGGGTACTGGTGGAGGTGTGGTGGGGGTACTGGTGGAGGTGTGGTGAGGGTACTGGTGGAGTGGTGGTGGGGGTACTGGTGGAGGTGTGGTGAGGGTACTGGTGGAGTGGTGGTGGGGGTACTGGAGTGGTGGTGGGGGTACTGTTGGAGTGGTGGTGGGGGTACTGGTGAAGTGGTGGTGAGGGTACTGGTTGAGTGGTGGTTGGGGTACTGGTGGAGTGGTGGTGAGGGTACTGGTGGAGGTGTGGTGGGGTATTGATGGAGTGGTGGTGTATTGATGGAGGAGAGGTGGGGGTATTGAGGGTAGGGAAGAGGTGGGGGTATTGGGGGATGAGTGGTGGGGGTATTGGTGGATGAGTGGTGGGGGTATTGGTGGATGAGTGGTGGGGGTATTGGTGGAGGAGTGGTGGGGGTATTGATGGAGGAGTGGTGGGGGTATTGATGGACGAGTGGCGGGGGTATTGATGGACGAGTGGCGGGGGTATTGATGGACGAGTGGCGGGGGTATTGATGGACGAGTGGTGGGGGTATTGATAGACGAGTGGTGGGGGTATTGATGGACGAGTGGTGGGGGTATTGATGGACGAGTGGTGGGGGTATTGATGGACGAGTGGTGGGGGTATTGATGGACGAGTGGTGGGGGTATTGATGGACGAGTGGTGGGGGTATTGATGGACGAGTGGTGGGGGTATTGATGGAGGAGTGGTGGGGGTATTGATGGACGAGTGGTGGGGGTATTGATGGACGAGTGGTGGGGGTATGGACGAGTGGTGGGGGTATTGATGGACGAGTGGTGGGGGTATTGATGGACGAGTGGTGGGGGTATTGATGGACGAGTGGTGGGGGTATTGATGGAGGTGTGGTGGGGGTATTGATGGAGGTGTGGTGGGGGTATTGATGGATGAGTGGTGGGGGTATTGATGGATGTGTGGTGCGGGTATTGATGGAGGAGTGGTGGGGGTATTGGTGGAGGGGTGGTGGGAGTATTTTTGGAGGAATGTTGGGGGTATTGATGGAGGAGTGGTAGAATGTTTCTATATTCAGTGACAGTCTTGCCGAGTCCACTGTCTGTCTGTCTGTCTGTCTGTCTCTCTCTCTCTCTCTCTCTCTCTCTCTCTCTCTCTCTCTCTCTCTCTCTCTCTCTCTCTCTCTCTCTCTCTCTCTTTCTCGTTTTTTTCTCTTCCCTCTTTTTTTCGTTCATTTACATTTCTCTTGTTCCCTCATTCTTCTCTCCTCTCCTCGTTCTCTCTTCTTTCGTCTCTCCTCGTCCTTCTCTTTCGTCCTCTTTCTCATTCTCTTTTCATCTCTCTTTATCTTCCCTGTATCTCGTTATCTCCCTGTTTTCTGTCATTCCATCTTTCACCTCACATTTCTTCTCTCTTCCTCTGTCGTTCGCTCTGTCTCATTCTTTTATCCCCTTCTCTGTTCTTCTCTATGTTCTCCTTCTATCATTACTAATCTCTTCCCCCCCCCCTCTCACTCGTTCTCTCTCCATACTCATTCTCTTTCACCCCGGGGCGTTGACCCCCGAAACCCTTTCCAGGTATATTCCAGGTATACGACACTGGAGGACAGGAGGGTCAGGGGAGACATGATAACGACATATAAAATACTGCGCGGAATAGACAAGGTGGACAGAGACACGATGTTTCAGTGATGGAACACAGAAACTAGGGGTCACAATTGGAAGTTGAAGAATCAGATGAGTCAGAGGGGTGTTAGGAAGTATTTCTTCAGTCATAGAGTTGTCAGGCAGTGGAATAGCCTAGAAAGTGACGTAGTGGAGGCAGGAACCATACATAGTTTTAAGACGAGGTTTGATAAAGCTCATGGAGCAGGGAGAGAGAGGACCCAGTAGCAATCAGTGAAGAGGCGGGGCCAAGAGCTATCACTCGAACCCTGCAACCACAAATAGGTGAGTACACACACACACACACACACACACACACACACACACACACACACACACACACACACAAAACCACACTAATATATATATATATATATATATATATATATATATATATATATATATATATATATATATATATATATATATATATATATATATATAATAAAAGAGAGAGAGAGAATTAAATGTTAGACAGTGAAAGTAAGGAATTAGAGTTGTGTTATCATGCCAAGTTGGCGATTTGTAATTTTTTTTTTGGGGGGGGAGGGGATGGGGAGTTAGGAATTGTATTGTTTCCGAATGAATGTTTTGGAAGGGATTGGGGAGTGACATTTCTGTGAGAATGTTTGGAGTAGGTGGTAGTATTGTTGCTGCATGAATGTTTTGAAGGTGGGGGAGGCAGTATTGTTGTTGCTGCTGTGTGAATGGTTGAGGGCAGGGCAAAGTAACGTTGTTCCCGTGTGAATGTTTATAGCCGGGGAGAGAAGGTAGTGTTGTCGCTGTGTGAATGTTTGTAGTCAGGGAGAGAAGGTAGTGTTGTCGCTGTGTGAATGTTTATAGCCGGGGAGAGAAGGTAGTGTTGTCGCTGTGTGAATGTTTATAGCCGGGGAGAGAAGGTAGTGTTGTCGCTGTGTGAATGTTTGTAGTCAGGGAGAGAAGGTAGTGTTGTCGCTGTGTGAATGTTTATAGCCGGGGAGAGAAGGTAGTGTTGTCGCTGTGTGAATGTTTATAGCCGGGGAGAGAAGGTAGTGTTGTCGCTGTGTGAATGTTTGTAGTCAGGGAGAGAAGGTAGTGTTGTCGCTGTGTGAATGTTTATAGCCGGGGAGAGAAGGTAGTGTTGTCGCTGTGTGAATGTTTATAGCCGGGGAGAGAAGGTAGTGTTGTCGCTGTGTGAATGTTTGTAGTCAGGGAGAGAAGGTAGTGTTGTCGCTGTGTGAATGTTTGTAGTCAGGGAGAGAAGGTAGTGTTGTCGCTGTGTGAATGTTTGTAGTCAGGGAGAGAAGGTAGTGTTGTCGCTGTGTGAATGTTTGTAGTCAGGGAGAGAAGGTAGTGTTGTCGCTGTGTGAATGTTTATAGCCGGGGAGAGAAGGTAGTGTTGTCGCTGTGTGAATGTTTATAGCCGGGGAGAGAAGGTAGTGTTGTCGCTGTGTGAATGTTTGTAGTCAGGGAGAGAAGGTAGTGTTGTCGCTGTGTGAATGTTTATAGCCGGGGAGAGAAGGTAGTGTTGTCGCTGTGTGAATGTTTATAGCCGGGGAGAGAAGGTAGTGTTGTCGCTGTGTGAATGTTTGTAGTCAGGGAGAGAAGGTAGTGTTGTCGCTGTGTGAATGTTTGTAGTCAGGGAGAGAAGGTAGTGTTGTCGCTGTGTGAATGTTTGTAGTCAGGGAGAGAAGGTAGTGTTGTCGCTGTGTGAATGTTTGTAGTCAGGGAGAGAAGGTAGTGTTGTCGCTGTGTGAATGTTTGTAGTCAGGGAGAGAAGGTAGTGTTGTCGCTGTGTGAATGTTTGTAGTCAGGGAGAGAAGGTAGTGTTGTCGCTGTGTGAATGTTTGTAGTCAGGGAGAGAAGGTAGTGTTGTCGCTGTGTGAATGTTTTAGCCGGGGAGAGAATAGCCTGTGTGAATGTTTGTAGTCAGGGAGAGAAGGTAGTGTTGTCGCTGTGTGAATGTTTGTAGTCAGGGAGAGAAGGTAGTGTTGTCGCTGTGTGAATGTTTGTAGTCAGGGAGAGAAGGTAGTGTTGTCGCTGTGTGAATGTTTGTAGTCAGGGAGAGAAGGTAGTGTTGTCGCTGTGTGAATGTTTGTAGTCGGGGAGAGAAGGTAGTGTTGTCGCTGTGTGAATGTTTGTAGTCAGGGAGAGAAGGTAGTGTTGTCGCTGTGTGAATGTTTGTAGTCGGGGAGAGAAGGTAGTGTTGTCGCTGTGTGAATGTTTGTAGTCGGGGAGAGAAGGTAGTGTTGTCGCTGTGTGAATGTTTGTAGTCGGGGAGAGAAGGTAGTGTTGTCGCTGTGTGAATGTTTGGAAGCATAGAGAAGTAACATTGTTCCCGTGTGAATTTTTTAATTCCTCGGAACAGTTCCTACCACGATTTCTTTTCCCTTTCTCGTATCTTCATTGTCGAGGCGCACGTGTGACAGAATAACAAGAAGGAAGCAGAGAAACCAGAGGAGATCTGAGACCTCTAAAGGCACTGAATGTCTTGGAATCTTTGATGAAGAGAAGCCTGGCACACCCAGTGTCCTCCTCGCCTCGTGTTGCATTATACTCACCGTTCATACAACCAGTATTGCAAGTCTTGCCTAGTTTTTTCAACGCTAGCACATGCGTCGTACTAGTCTGGCAACACGCGCGCACACGCGTATTATTTGTGAACACGTGCAGACACGCGACTTATTTATTTGTAAACATGTATACATACATCTGTCTTATTTGTAATCATGTATACTTCTTAATGACTGACCTAGTACATACGCGTCTTGTTGAAGTACACAGACTTAATATGAAGACGCATGCACTGGCACGCATGCGCGCATGCACACACACACACACACACACACACACACACACACACACACACACACACACACAAGACGCACACGCACCCGTCTTGTGTGAACATGTACTCATACGCCAAACATATCTGGGAAACCGGTAAAACAAAGAAAAACGGGTCTTATCGTTTTGTAAACAAGACCCTTGAGAGTTTAGCGCTTCCCTTGCGATTAGTGCAGCTCTTACTGAAATGTTTCCAGTGGAAGAAACACAATCCGCAGAACTCCCGGTAGTTTTAAGACACGTGTAAATCACACAATTAATATTGTTGGTGGGGAAGAACACAGTGTTGCTGGTACATTGTTCCAGCAGCGATGGAAGACAAAAACTAGAGAAAAGTAGAGTTTTATTCTGGCGTCTGCGAGGGAAGCTTCATTTTTGTCATCGATTTTTTTTTTCTATGAAGCTCAGTCGTGTGGAAAATTCTGAATCGTTGGAGGCAGCGGTTGTGGTGATGGAGGAAGAGAAGGTTCTTGTTAAGCTGGAGGCTGTTAAGCTGGAGGGAGGCTCTTGTTAAGCTGGAGGCTGTTAAGCTGGAGGGAGGCTCTTGTTAAGCTGGAGGCTGTTAAGCTGGAGGGAGGCTCTTGTTAAGCTGGAAGCTGTTAAGTTGTAGGGAGGCTCTTGTTAAGCTGGAGGGAGGCTCTTGTTAAGCTGTAGGGAGGCTCTTGTTAAGCAGGAGGGGGGCTTTTGTTAAGCTGGGGGAGGCTCTTGTTAACCTGGAGGAAGGCTTCTGTTAAGCTGGAGACTGTTAACCTGGAGGGAGGCTCTTGTTAAGCTGGAGACTGTTAACCTGGAGGGAGGCTCTCTTTAAGCTGGAGACTGTTAACCTGGAGGGAGGCTCTTGTTAAGCTGGAGACTGTTAACCTGGAGGGAGGTTCTTGTTAAGCAGGAGACTGTTAACCTGGAGGGAGGCTCTTGTTAAGCTGGAGACTGTTAACCTGGAGGGAGGTTCTTGTTAAGCAGGAGACTGTTAACCTGGAGGGAGGCTCTTGTTAAGCTGGAGACTGTTAACCTGGAGGGAGGCTCTTGTTAAGCTGGAGACTGTTAACCTGGAGGGAGGCTCTTGTTAAGCTGGAGACTGTTAACCTGGAGGGAGGCTCTTGTTAAGCTGGAGACTGTTAACCTGGAGGGAGGCTCTTGTTAAGCTGGAGACTGTTAACCTGGAGGGAGGCTCTTGTTAAGCTGGAGACTGTTAACCTGGAGGGAGGCTCTTGTTAAGCTGGAGACTGTTAGCCTGGAGGGAGGCTCTTGTTAAGCTGGAGACTGTTAGCCTGGAGGGAGGCTCTTGTTAAGCTGGAGACTGTTAGCCTGGAGGGAGGCTCTTGTTAAGCTGGAGACTGTTAACCTGGAGGGAGGCTCTTGTTAAGCTGGAGACTGTTAACCTGGAGGGAGGCTCTTGTTAAGCTGGAGACTGTTAACCTGGAGGGAGGCTCTTGTTAAGCTGGGGAGAGAATCATTCACAGCTGACTGGAGGTGGAATTCATCAGCTCCTGGTGAGTTTGTTGACTAAGACACTAAAGTCGACGTTATTGCCCAAAGAGCGACTCTTAGTCACCAACTGCTGCTCTATTATAACTCTTAGTTACAGCAACTTCTGCACTGTTATGACTCTTTGTCACCTCAACTGATGCACTGTTATAGCTCTTAGTCACCAACTATTACACAGTTATAACTGTCACACCAACTGCTGCACTGTTACAACTGTCACACCAACTGCTGCACTGTTACAACTGTCACACCAACTGCTGCACTGTTACAACTGTCACACCAACTGCTGCACTGTTACAGCTGTCACACCAACTGCTGCACTGTTACAGCTGTCACACCAACTGCTGCACTGTTACAACTTAGTCACACTAACTGCTGCACTGTTACAACTTAGTCACACTAACTGCTGCACTGTTACAACTTAGTCACACTAACTGCTGCACTGTTACAACTTAGTCACACTAGCTGCTACACTGTTACAACTTAGTCACAGTCACACTAACTGCTACACTGTTACAACTTAGTCACACAGTCACACTAACTGCTGCACTGTTACAGCTTAGTCACACTAACTGCTGCACTGATACAACTTAGTCACACTAACTGCTGCACTGTTACAACTTAGTCACACTAACTGCTGCACTGTTACAACTTAGTCACACTAACTGCTGCACTGTTACAACTTAGTCACACTAACTGCTACACTGTTACAACTTAGTCACACAGTCACACTAACTGCTGCACTGTTACAACTTAGTCACACAGTCACACTAACTTCTGCACTGTTACAGCTTAGTCACACTAACTGCTGCACTGTTACAACTTAGTCACACTAGCTGATACACTGTTACAACTTAGTCACACAGTCACACTAACTGCTACACTGTTACAACTTAGTCACACAGTCACACTAACTGCTGCACTGTTACAACTTAGTCACACTAACTGCTGCACTGTTACAACTTAGTCACACTAACTGCTGCACTGTTACAACTTAGTCATACTAACTGCTGCACTGTTACAACTTAGTCACACTAACTGCTACACTGTTACAACTTAGTCACACAGTCACACTAACTGCTGCACTGTTACAACTTAGTCACACTAACTGCTGCACTGTTACAACTTAGTCACACTAACTGCTGCACTGTTACAACTTAGTCACACTAACTGCTGCACTGTTACAACTTAGTCACACTAACTGCTGCACTGATACAACTTAGTCACACTAACTGCTACACTGTTACAACTTAGTCACACAGTCACACTAACTGTTGCACTGTTACAACTTAGTCACACTAACTGCTGCACTGATACAACTTAGTCACACTAACTGCTACACTGATACAACTTAGTCACACTAACTGCTGCACTGATACAACTTAGTCACACTAACTGCTGCACTGATACAACTTAGTCACACTAACTGCTGCACTGTTACAACTTAGTCACACTAACTGCTGCACTGATACAACTTAGTCACACTAACTGCTGCACTGATACAACTTAGTCACACTAACTGCTGCACTGATACAACTTAGTCACACTAACTGCTGCACTGTTACAACTTAGTCACACTAACTGCTGCACTGATACAACTTAGTCACACTAACTGCTGCACTGATACAACTTAGTCACACTAACTGCTACACTGATACAACTTAGTCACACTAACTGCTACACTGATACAGTTTATGGTGTTAATAGCATAAATATTGTTCAGTAATAAAATCTTTAAAGAATAAATACAAGTGTTCTGTTAACTACTGTTATGCTTTTATTTCCCTTTGGAAATAAAACATAAAGAAATAATGTTATAAAATATTACAACTATTGTGTCAGTGTAATAATGTGGAACATAGATTCCACACAGCTGGCATGAGTACCAACACTGGGCTCAGGGCCACACAGCTGGCATGAGTACCAACACTGGGCTCAGGGCCACACTGGCATGAGTACCAACACTGGGCTCAGGGCCACACTGGCATGAGTACCAACACTGGGCTCAGGGCCACACTGGCATGAGTACCAACACTGGGCTCAGGGCCACACTGGCATGAGTACCAACACTGGGCTCAGGGCCACACAGCTGGCATCAGTACCAACACTGGGCTCAGGGCCACACTGGCATGAGTACCAACACTGGGCTCAGGGCCACACTGGCATGAGTACCAACACTGGGCTCAGGGCCACACTGGCATGAGTACCAACACTGGGCTCAGGGCCACACAGCTGGCATAAGTACCAACACTGGGCTCAGGGCCACACAGCTGGCATAAGTACCAACACTGGGCTCAGGGCCACACAGCTGGCATGAGTACCAACACTGGGCTCAGGGCCACACAGCTGGCATAAGTACCAACACTGGGCTCAGGGCCACACAGCTGGCATAAGTACCAACACTGGGCTCAGGGCCACACAGCTGGCATAAGTACCAACACTGGGCTCAGGGCCACACAGCTGGCATGAGTACCAACACTGGGCTCAGGGCCACACAGCTGGCATAAGTACCAACACTGGGCTCAGGGCCACACAGCTGGCATAAGTACCAACACTGGGCTCAGGGCCACACAGCTGGCATAAGTACCAACACTGGGCTCAGGGCCACACAGCTGGCATGAGTACCAACACTGGGCTCAGGGCCACACAGCTGGCATGAGTACCAACACTGGGCTCAGGGCCACACAGCTGGCATGAGTACCAACACTGGGCTCAGGGCCACACAGCTGGCATGAGTACCAACACTGGGCTCAGGGCCACACAGCTGGCATGAGTACCAACACTGGGCTCAGGGCCACACAGCTGGCATGAGTACCAACACTGGGCTCAGGGCCACACAGCTGGCATGAGTACCAACACTGGGCTCAGGGCCACACAGCTGGCATGAGTACCAACACTGGGCTCAGGGCCACACAGCTGGCATGAGTACCAACACTGAGCTCAGGGCCACACAGCTGGCATGAGTACCAACACTGGGCTCAGGGCCACACAGCTGGCATGAGTACCAACACTGGGCTCAGGGCCACACAGCTGGCATGAGTACCAACACTGGGCTCAGGGCCACACAGTTGGCATGAGTACCAACACTGGGCTCAGGGCCACACAGCTGGCATGAGTACCAACACTGGGCTCAGGGCCACACAGCTGGCATGAGTATCAACACTGGGCTCAGGGCCACACAGCTGGCATGCGTACCAACACTGGGCTAAGGGCCACACAGCTGGCATGAGTACCAACACTGGGCTCAGGGCCATACAGCTGGCATGAGTATCAACACTGGGCTCAGGGCCACACAGCTGGCATGAGTACCAACACTGGGCTAAGGGCCACACAGCTGGCATGAGTACCAACACTGGGCTCAGGGCCACACAGCTGGCATGAGTACCTACACTGGGCTCAGGGCCACACAGCTGGCATGAGTACCAACACTGGGCTCAGGGCCACACAGCTGGCATGAGTACCAACACTGGGCTCAGGGCCAGACAGCTGGCATGAGTACCTACACTGGGCTCAGGGCCACACAGCTGGCATGAGTACCTACACTGGGCTCAGGGCCACACAGCTGGCATGAGTACCAACACTGGGCTCAGGGCCACACAGCTGGCATGAGTACCAACACTGGGCTCAGGGCCAGACAGCTGGCATGAGTACCAACACTGGGCTCAGGGCCACACAGCTAGCATGAGTACCAACACTGGGCTCAGGGCCACACTGGCATGAGTACCAACACTGGGCTCAGGGCCACACTGGCATGAGTACCAACACTGGGCTCAGGGCCACACAGCTGGCATGAGTACCAACACTGGGCTCAGGGCCACACAGCTGGCATGAGTACCAACACTGGGCTCAGGGCCACACAGCTGGCATGAGTACCAACACTGGGCTCAGGGCCACACTGGCATGAGTACCAACACTGGGCTCAGGGCCACACAGCTGGCATGAGTACCAACACTGGGCTCAGGGCCACACAGCTGGCATGAGTATCAACACTGGGTTCAGGGCCACACAGCTGGCATGAGTACCAACACTGGGCTCAGGGCCACACAGCTGGCATGAGTACCAACACTGGGCTCAGGGCCACACAGCTGGCATGAGTACCAACACTGTGCTCAGGGCCACACAGCTGGCATGAGTACCAACACTGGGCTCAGGGCCACACAGCTGGCATGAGTACCAACACTGGACTCAGGGCCACACAGCTGGCATGAGTACCAACACTGGACTCAGGGCCACACAGCTGGCATGAGTACCAACACTGGACTCAGGGCCACACAGCTGGCATGAGTACCAACACTGGGCTCAGGGCCACACAGCTGGCATGAGTACCAACACTGGGCTCAGGGCCACACAGCTGGCACGAGTACCAACACTGGGCTCAGGGCCACACAGCTGGCACGAGTACCAACACTGGGCTCAGGGCCACACAGCTGGCATGAGTACCAACACTGGGCTCAGGGCCACACAGCTGGCATGAGTACCAACACTGGGCTCAGGGCCACACAGCTGGCATGAGTACCTACACTGGGCTCAGGGCTACACAGCTGGCATGAGTACCAACACTGGGCTCAGGGCCACACAGCTGGCATGAGTACCAACACTGGGCTCAGGGCCACACTGGCATGAGTACCAACACTGGGCTCAGGGCCACACAGCTAGCATGAGTACCAACACTGGGCTCAGGGCCACACTGGCATGAGTACCAACACTGGGCTCAGGGCCACACAGGTGGCATGAGTACCAACACTGGGCTCAGGGCCACACAGGTGGCATGAGTACCAACACTGGGCTCAGGGCCACACAGCTGGCATGAGTACCAACACTGGGCTCAGGGCCACACAGCTGGCATGAGTACCAACACTGGGCTCAGGGCCACACTGGAATGAGTACCAACACTGGGCTCAGGGCCACACAGCTGGCATGAGTACCAACACTGGGCTCAGGGCCACACAGCTGGCATGAGTATCAACACTGGGCTCAGGGCCACACAGCTGGCATGAGTACCAACACTGGGCTCAGGGCCACACAGCTGGCATGAGTATCAACACTGGGCTCAGGGCCACACAGCTGGCATGAGTGCCAACACTGGGCTCAGGGCCACACAGCTGGCATGAGTACCAACACTTGGCTCAGGGCCACACAGCTGGCATGAGTACCAACACTGGGCTCAGGGCCACACTGGCATGAGTACCAACACTGGGCTCAGGGCCACACAGCTGGCATGAGTACCAACACTGGGCTCAGGGCCACACAGCTGGCATGAGTACCAACACTGGGCTCAGGGCCACACAGCTGGCATGAGTATCAACACTGGGCTCAGGGCCACACAGCTGGCATGAGTACCAACACGGCTCAGGGCCACACAGCTGGCATGAGTACCAACACTGGGCTCAGGGCCACACAGCTGGCATGAGTACCAACACTGGGCTCAGGGCCACACAGCTGGCATGAGTACCAACACTGGGCTCAGGGCCACACAGCTGGTATGAGTACCAACACTGGGCTCAGGGCCACACAGCTGGCATGAGTACCAACACTGGGCTCAGGGCCACACAGCTGGCATGAGTACCATCACTGGGCTCAGGGCCACACAGCTGGCATGAGTACCAACACTGGGCTCGGGAACTGATACCGGCTGTGTAAATCACATTTATCATTGTAGGTCACACTTGTCACATTTATGTAATGTAAGTCACATTTATCAATGCATTTAATGGTAATCACAGACTACCATTAAATATATTGATAAATATATCTCCCCGTAAGAAATTTTCTCTGAAAATTTAGCAGTAATATTAGCCTGGAAACGGATCCAAGACTCCACAAGTAAATGGTATTGAAAGTGTCAGCATAAAAGCGAAGTCGAGACTGATAAGATTTAAGAAAGTGGAGAGGAAGAAATAGAGGATAGTAAAAGATAAGAATACAAGAACCAGAGGAAACATACTTAAGAGGAAGATAAACAGTCGTAAGTCAGGTAAAAATGAGACGGAAATCCCTGCAGATGTGAGGTGTCAAAAAGCACAGCGTGTGTAAACGTGCACACAAGAAACAGAAGAAACATTAGATGGCGTCGACAAAGATAAAAATAACGTATAAATATTACCCCAAGGAATTGTGGAGATGTGGGGGGGAGGGGGGGGAATTATATCCAGACACATGAAGACACGTAAACAATTTAATACAGTTTGAATCTTGCTTCGAGGAAAGATGTAATTTCTATCATCCTGAGGTGTGTACAGCCTTGCTTATATACCTTTACCTTTGATATACCTTTGAAGAGTTTCGAGAGCTTCTGTACTCTCTGAGCCCGGCCATGGGCCATGCTCGTATGGTGCTTCCCTGGTCAACCAGGCTTGAGGAAGGACTATGACCTAGGGTTTGTATTCTAGTGAAAAGTACGGACGTGCACATGTTTTTTGGCGTAACAAAATAAGGAAGTGACAGAAGCCTCACTGATACACTTAAAGGACAATCTTAACATAGCCAGCTGGTGAGGGGGCCCAGCATCCTCACTAACACGCCAGGAACAATCTTAACTTAGCCAGCTGGTGAGGGGGCCCAGCATCCTCACTAACACGCCAGGAACAATCTTAACATAGCCAGCTGGTGAGGGGGCCCAGCATCCTCACTAACACGCCAGGAACAATCTTAACTTAGCCAGCTGGTGAGGGGGCCCAGCATCCTCACTAACACGCCAGGAACAATCTTAACATAGCCAGCTGGTGAGGGGGCCCAGCATCCTCACTAACACGCCAGGAACAATCTTAACTTAGCCAGCTGGTGAGGGGGCCCAGCATCCTCACTAACACGCCAGGAACAATCTTAACTTAGCCAGCTGGTGACGGGGCCCAGCATCCTCACTAACACGCCAGGAACAATCTTAACATAGCCAGCTGGTGACGGGGCCCAGCATCCTCACTAACACGCCAGGAACAATCTTAACATAGCCAGCTGGTGACGGGGCCCAGCATCCTCACTAACACGCCAGGAACAATCTTAACATAGCCAGCTGGTGAGGGGGCCCAGCATCCTCACTAACACGCCAGGAACAATCTTAACATAGCCAGCTGGTGAGGGGGCCCAGCATCCTCACTAACACGCCAGGAACAATCTTAACATAGCCAGCTGGTGAGGGGGCCCAGCATCCTCACTAACACGCCAGGAACAATCTTAACATAGCCAGCTGGTGACGGGGCCCAGCATCCTCACTAACACGCCAGGAACAATCTTAACATAGCCAGCTGGTGACGGGGCCCAGCATCCTCACTAACACGCCAGGAACAATCTTAACATAGCCAGCCGGTGAGGGGGGCCAGCATCCTCACTAACACGCCAGGAACAATCTTAACATAGCCAGCTGGTGACGGGGCCCAGCATCCTCACTAACACGCCAGGAACAATCTTAACATAGCCAGCCGGTGAGGGGGGGCCAGCATCCTCACTAACACGCCAGGAACAATCTTAACATAGCCAGCCGGTGAGGGGGGCCAGCATCCTCACTAACACGCCAGGAACAATCTTAACATAGCCAGCTGGTGAGGGGGCCCAGCATCCTCACTAACACGCCAGGAACAATCTTAACATAGCCAGCTGGTGAAGTGGCCAGCATCCTCTCTAACACACTCACGAAGAGCAATCTTAACATAGCCAAGATAACTTCAGTCACAATTATAGACTCAGTCAAGAAGAAAACCATCAGAACCGCTGAATCAACAGCAGTATTATAGGAGTCATTTATGAGTGTGGAGCAAGGTGTGAAAGTATAAGTATGCATGCAGTAAGGATGACCAAAACGATGACTGTATCATCCACAGTATTTCTCAAAATCATCTAATGAAGTTTAGTGAGATTAGATTTACCATCAGTGAGGAGGAGCTTCATAAATGACGATGTCTGGAATCAGCGGTTACTGCACCCGCCAGCACTGTTACCCACAACACTGCCACCTTCGCTACTGCAATCACCAACACTGTCACCCACAACACTGCCACCTTCACTACTGCAATCACCAACACTGTCACCCACAACACTGCCACCTTCATTACTTCAAGTTTGAATTCAATTAATTCTACTTCCCTGCCAAGACAAAGTGATCAGATGAGTCGTGTCTCTGCCCCTCTGCCCCTTAACCCTCCCTCTCTTGACCACTCTGCAGTATATACCATGGTTCTTATCTCTAGGTTGAAATGAAAAAAGTCTGCACCTAAATATCTCAAAGAATACCCCATACTACTTATTAACATGGCAGCATTTGATGCCATTCTGTCTGTCTGTCTGTCTCTCTCTCTCTCTCTCTCGCTACTGTTTTAGCTACTGTTCCTCCTCAGGCTCCTCTTCTTCCTCTTCTCGTTCCTCCTCTTCCTTCTCCTCTAGACTCCACAAGAGACCTTTAAACTTTTGCTTCCGCTAGAAATTCAGTTTTCTGGTTGATGTGGTTGAGGTAGAATATTTGAGGTAATTTTGAGTGTCACCAACGTCTTACACAGGACTGCCCTCATTATTCCCACACTCCTCTCTGCCAAGAGTTCCATTCCCACCATTCCATTCTTCTTTTTCTTTCGCTCTCCCTCGTTTTCATTCATTATCTCGCTCCATTATATTTTATATTCTCATTTATTTTCTCTTCTCAGTGACTTCGATGAGTGTTGGGTGACATGATTATCTACTGGGTGGTTGACTGGAGGAGAGGGCTGGTTGATTATGTGGAGGCGTGGGTGGGTGATTGGTGGAGGCGTGGGTGAGTGTGTGAGTGATTGGTGGAGGCGTGGGTGGGCGTGTGTGGGTGAGTGGTGGAGGCGTGTGTGGGTGTGTGAGTGATTGGTTGAGGCATGGGTGGGTGTGTGAGTGATTCGTGGAGGCGTGGGTGGGTGTGTGAGTGATTGGTGGAGGCGTGTGGGTGTGTGTGATTGGTGGAGGCGTGTGGGTGTGTGAGTGATTGGTGGAGGCGTGTGTGAGTGATTGGTGGAGGCGTGTGTGGGTGTGTGAGTGATTGGTGGAGGCGTGTGTGGGTGTGAGAGTGATTGGTGGAGTCATGTGTGGGTGTGTGAGTGATTGGTGGAGGCGTGTGTGGGTGAGTGATTGGTGGAGGCGTGGGTTGGTGTGAGTGATTGGTGGAGGCGTGTGTGAGTGATTGGTGGAGGCGTGTGGGTGTGTGAGTGATTGGTGGAGGCATGTGTGGGTGTGTGAGTGATTGGTGGAGGCGTGTGTGGGTGTGTGAGTGATTGGTGGAAGCGTGTGTGGGTGCGTGAGTGATTGGTGGAGGCGTGTGTGGGTGTGTGAGTGATTGGTGGAGGCGTGTGTGGGTGTGTGATTGGTGGAGGCGTGTGTGGATGTGTGAGTAGTGGTGGAGGCGTGTGTGGGTGTGTGATTGGTGGAGGCGTGTGTGGATGTGTGAGTGAGTGGTGGAGGCGTGTGAGTGGTGGAGGCGTGTGTGAGTGGTGGAGGCGTGTGTGGGTGTGTGAGTGAGTGGTGGAGGCGTGTGTGGGTGTGTGAGTGATTGGTGGAGGCGTGGGTGAGTATGAGTGATTGGTGGAGGCGTGTGTGAGTGATGGAGGGATGAGTAGTTCCTCACCTGATTAATAGCAGACGCAATTATTGGTTAATGAAGCAGTTAATGCTGACGCATCTTGACAATTAAAGTTTGTGAACAGCAATAGCAGCTCCTACCGCTGCTGTTGCTGCTGCTGCTTGTTGCTATTGTTGCTGCTGTTGCAGCTGTTTCTCCTGTTACTGCCATTGGTGTTCCAAAGGGGCTCTACTGCAGTCGCAATATGCATCCACTCATGTCCACTCACCCACTCCCGTCCCCACCCGAACTTCCACCCCACCAACCCCAAAGCACCCCTATACACACCCACCTGCCCCAGCTTCACACAACACCATCCCACTTCAACCCTGTCACTCGCGAAACCCAAACACTCATTAACTTGAATTTAAAAAACTGTTGATAGAGTTCCCATAAAAGGATAATCTGAAAGCTACAAAACATTGGTGAAATTAAAAGCAGCCTATTTAATTAAACACCAGAAAAATCTTTGAGGAAAAATAAGAGTGAAGAAGAAAAGGCAAACTTGTGAATGCTCAATAATAACCTACATGGAGCAGAAGCGCAGAAGAATAATTGGTCCATGTATTTCGGCCCCTGCTGGGGTCCTCTTCAGCAGATACAAAAATGAAAGGGGAACATGAATTCATAGGAAGGTTGCGCCTCCCAAACGTGCAGGTGAGCGTGGAGCGTCAGGTCAGCACGTGGGAAGACAGGTCATAGAGTGAGTGTGATGAAAGAGTTGTTCCAGCATCTTGCCTGTGAGTACTGGAAGAGTTTTCCAGCTTCCCGTGACTATGAATGCTAGAAGAATTGTTCCAGCGTTCCTTACCTGTGAGTGCTAGAATTGTTCCAGCTTCCCCTGCCTGTGGGTGCTGGTAGAGTTGTTCCAGCACCATGCCTGTGAGTTCTGGAAGAGGTGCTCCAGCGTCCCCTGCCTGTGAGTGCTGGAAGAGTTGTTCTAGCGTCCCCTGCCTATGAGTGCTGGAAGTGTTGTTCTAGCGTCCCCTGCCTATGAGTGCTGGAAGAGGCGTTACCATGGCTGTGAACACTACACAATGCCTTCTTAGTTCCCACGCTCAAATAATTTCTGGGAGCCAGCTCTTGGCCACTCCTACAAGCTCTCAGTTGACTCTCTTACTGTCTCGCAAGATGGCGGCTCCTCTTCATTACTACATAAAGCACTTCCTGAGCGATGCAATATGATAAAGAATCTCTTGGGCGAAACGTTATACCTGTCATCGATATAAGGTGTTCTTCAGCGAAACCAGTACATTTTACTCTCCTAATGCATAGGGCTTAATTTTTAGTTTTGTTTGTGAGGAGTCAACCAGGACGGTTACAGGAAGACAGCTGTTCTCAGACCGGGGCTTTCAGGCTGGCCTCAGACCGGGGCTTTCAGGTTGGCCTCAGACCGGGGCTTTCAGGTTGGCCTCAGACCTGGGCTTTCAGAACAGAACTCTGATAACCAGTGCGTTAAGAAACCCATATATAGCTCCTAAGAGAGAGAGAGAGAGAGAGAGAGAGAGAGAAAATGAGAGTGAATCAGCGGCAAAAGAATTATAATTTATTGGTGGACGATTATCCGTTGAAATTTGCGCTTTCTCTCTCTCTCTCTCTCTCTCTCTCTCTCTCTCTCTCTCTCTCTCTCTCTCTCTCTCTCTCTCTCTCTCTCTCTCTCTCTTAGGCGTTATATATGGGTTTCTTAACGCACTGGTGGTTTCAGGGGGAGCAGTAGGATGGGAGGGGAAGGTCCTCTCTCCCTCTCTCATATATCACAATTGATCAAAATTCGGCCACTCCCTACTGACCACTTTTCCATCTCATACCCTGTGTGTTTGTGTTTCGCCTATTTGTGGTTGCAGGGGTCTAGTCTCAGCTCCTGGCTCCGCCTCTTCGCTGGCCACCGCTGGGTTTACACTCTCCTGGCTTCGAGAGCTTTATCGTACCTTTTCTTGAAGGTATGTATAGATCCTTCCTCTACCACTCCATTGTCCAGGTCGTTCCACTTCCTGACTAGTCTGACTGAAGAAATACTTCCTAATATCCCGGAGACTCATCTTTGTTTTCAACTTCTAGTTGTGCCCTCGTGTTCATCTTTCCCGTCTCTTGAACACACTGTCTCTGTCTATCTTATTATACTGAATGGAATTAATAAGTCCTTTTTTTATCTGATGTCATCAAGTTTACCTCCTTCATTCTCTCGTCATAACCCTTTTGCTCCTGCACTAGTCTTGTTGCAAAGCTCAGCACTTTCTCCAGTTTCTTGACATGCTTGATCAGGTGTGGGTTCTACACTGGTGCTGCATATTCCAATATGGGCCTGACGTACACTGCCTTGATTGACTCCTTGCTTAGGCTCCTTAGGTCATTACCATAACTGAGATGAAAATGATAGGATAGATAATGAGAACATTCAAAACAAGACAAACCAGTTTTACTTTTAAAGTCACTTTTTCTTTGTATGCTGGATAATTACTGTACACTAACAGCCCCTTTCAAGGCAGGCGAAACTACAGATCTGGAGAATGTACAGAGGACCTTCAATACATATACAAGTTCAGTAAAGCACTTCAGTTACTGGGAGCGTTTGAAGTCCCTTGACCTGTACTCCTTGGGGTGCAGGCGAGAAAGTTGCATCATAAATTGCACCTGGAAAATCCTAAAGGGACTGGTCCAAAATCTGCACACAGAAATCACTCCTTATGAAAGCAATAGATTCTGCAGACGATGCAACATCCCCCATTGAAAAGCAAGGGTGAAGTGAGTACACTGAAAGAAAACACAGTAAGTGTCAGGGGTCCAAGACTATTCCGTAACCTCTCATTATACATAAGGATTGATCAGGCCCTGATCCACCAGGAGGCCTGGTCATGGACCAACCCACGGGGGCGTTGACCCCAAGAACACCCTCCAGGTAGACTCTAGGCAGGTTGGCCCACACTCACCATTTTTTTTTAATTCCCTTCTGTACAAATTTTGGAATACCCAGTCCCTTAATTACCCCCACCTTCCCCACTCCAGCACCTGTACCCCCCCCCTTCACACTATCAGATTGTTCCTCCCCTCCCCCCATTCCCACCACCACCAGTGTAATATTGGCCGCAGTTTTCGTTAAATTTATGAAGCTTCCAGGTGAACACACCCAGCATCGAGGTAATGATCTGGGGGGAAGGGGAGAGAAGGAAAATTTTTTAATAGAGGCTTAACCACCTCCCCCTTGTACACACACACACACACACACACACACACACACACACACACACACACACACACACACACACACACACACACACACACACACACACACACACACACCCGGAAATCTGGCTCCTGGTTGGATTTATGCACCAGGATCAGCAGGGAGTTGTGAGGCGTGTTGAAAATCCGATACAATGTTGAGTTGGCACCTTAGTGGCCCTGAATGATGTTAGTAGCGCTCGCTCTCTCTCTCTCTCTCTCTCTCTTTCCCACAAAAGTACTTCACGAAGGGTCGCTCAGATTCCACTCTTAATGAATATCATTTAAATTCATTTGGGGATTCAGTTTTCTGTCCTATTGTAAACGTGGTGTTGACGACCAGGTTTACTAACAACCTTCCTTACTCTGTCGCTCGTGCTCTTAAAAGTCTTACAGATGCCTGGTCTGGGACCGGGCCGCGGGGGCGTTGACCCTCGGAAAAGATTAAAATTAACCATACCCCCGGCCGGGATTGAACCCGCGGTCATAGTCTCAAAACTCCAGCCCGTCGCGTTAGCCACTAGACCAGCTAGCCACAATAAGATTCATCCAACTAGGTATATTTCTACACCATAGGAAGGTTAGCACAGGCACCACTGTGACCACAAATGCAAGTTTTTACAGACGAATCTCCAGCTAGCGTGGCCGTGACGAACTCTAGCTCAAGTCCCTTCACTGCCGTCAACATGGCTCAAGAAATCGTAATGACACGATTGCAAACAAACCATACCCCCGGCCGGGATTGAACCCGCGGTCAGTCTCAAAACTCCAGACCGTCGCGTTAGCCACTAGACCAGCTAGCCACAATAAGATTCATTAAGTGTCATTACGATTTCTTGAGTCAAGATTAAAATTGGTCATGTACATGTATTTTCTGACACAGGAGGCTCATCGCATGGAACGAAAGTTACAAATTACAGTCTTTCGTAAAACACTGTAAAAGACTTTGTACAATGTAGATTTGTGTAAAATAATGTAAAATATTTGTATAAAATAACATAAATCACTTGTGTAAAATAGTGTAAAAGACTTGTGTAAAATAATGTAAAAGAGTTGTGTAAAACAATGTAAGTCTTGTGTAAAATAACGTAAAAGATTTGCGTAAAATAACGTTAGATGACCTTTTATCAGAGAAACCAATAAGGCAAATGTAGCGAAGGTCAGAAAAATGACAGGATGGATAATGAGAACTTTCAGTGTGACAGGATGGATAATGAGAACTTTCAGTGTGACAGGATGGATAATGAGAACTTTCAGTGTGACAGGATGGATAATGAGAACTTTCAATGTGACAGGATGGATAATGAGAACTTTCAGTATGACAGGATGGATAATGAAAACTTTCAGTGTGACAGGATGGATAATGAAAACTTTCAGTGTGACAGGATGGATAATGAGAACTTTTAGTATGACAGGATGGATAATGAGAACTTACAGTGTGACAGGATGGATAATGAGAACTTTCAGTGTGACAGGATGGATAATGAGAACTTTTAGTATGACAGGATGGATAATGAGAACTTTCAGTGTGACAGGATGGATAATGAGAACTTTCAGTATGACAGGATGGACAATGAGAACTTTCAGTATGACAGGATGGATAATGAGAACTTTCATTATGATAGGATGGATAATGAGAACTTTCAAAACGAGAAATAATGCTGCTGGTGATAGTGTTCAAACCACTTTGTGCTCTCGTTTCGAACATTGTTCATTGTTGATGGTCATGCCAAGGTGGAACCAGCTTTGTGGTTTAGTGGGAGAAAAGCCATATTAATCGTCGTAGGGTATAAAAATGTGCCAAGTGGGTTGAATCTTATTAGGCCGGCATGGTCCAATGGTTAGAGCACGGGCCGGCTAGATCTAACACTAACTTGTCATGGGTTGGAACACTGTTCTGTCAATCGAGTAATAGTTGAATTTTTTTTTCTCGGTAGCATCAGTAACAGCAACAATAAAATCGGGGAGGAGTAGCTTCAACAATGACAGCGACAACAGCAGCAGCAGCAGCAGCAGCAGGAGCAGCAGCAGCAGGAACAGCAGCAGCAGGAACAGCAGCAGCAGGAGCAGGAGCAGCAGCAGCAGCAGCAGCAGCAGCAGCAGCAGGAGCAGCAGCAGCAGCAGCAGCAGCAGGAGCAGCAGCAGTAACAACAAAATATCTATATCAGCAACATTTACATCAGTAACATCTACATCAACATCTACTTCAACAATGTCCACATCAGCATTTACCTCAACAATGTACATCAACAATATTTCCCTCAGGAACATCTACATCAACATCTACATTAACAGCATCAACATCAACACTTATTATTATAATCAAAACTAAGCGCTGAACTACCACAGTCGTACAGCATTCTATATCAACAACGTCTACATCAACATTTCCCTCAACAACATTTACAACACCTACATCAACAACAACTTCAGTGTTGTCGGGTTAGGTGTTGCAAACGCATTGCAATACAAATTAGTTTTTCAAGTTTGGAAAAAACCTAGTAAAATGTGTCTTGTTGACGGGTGCCAGAAGGGTGTCCGAGCACACTCCACCTCCAGCCTGACCGTCTGTATACACCACCACCACCGTCTCTCATCTTCTCATATTCCAGAGTTTATCTGCTCATTTTTGGTTGAGATTGGTTAAGAACTTTGAGAGTTGTGAGACTGAAAATGAGATACACAAGCATCGAGTAAGAGGAGAGGCGACACAGCATCTTCGACAGCGTCTACAAGACACAGTGGTGAGGGGCTGGGGATGGAGGGAAGGGAGAAAAGATGAACATGTGAGGGGCAAGGGGAAGGGAATGGGGCTTAGTGGAAATGGGGGAGGAGACGAAGGGGTGAGGGAGAGGGAAGCGTCAGACTGTTGTCATGTCATTAATGATAGACAGGTTATCGTCAGATGATGAATATTGAGGATTAGTTCCTGGTGATACTGGTGACCCCTGAGAGAGAGAGAGAGAGAGAGAGAGAGAGAGAGAGAGAGAGAGAGAATTACATGCGAGTCAATCATAATAAAACACTAAGACTTGTACATAATCTTCAGGAAGCATCGCTGCATTATTTTACAATTACTGATCAGTCAGATTCAAACTTGTGTATCCATCATTTTCCACTTTCTGTATTTAGTAACATGTTATAACCAAGTAATCCCTTCCCTATTTCTGTAATTTATTGCATTTTCAGCACATTCTGTAATTATCTTCATCCTTTGTAATTAGCATCTTTTCCTCACTGCCTGTAATTATCATTCATTCCCATTCCCTGTAATTATTACTTTTCTCATTCTCTGTAATTATTATCTATTCCCATTCCCTGTAATTATCGCCTTTTCCCATTCCTTGTAATTATCATATTTTCCTATTGTCCATACTTAATATCTTACCTATGTCTGTGATTTATCGCTTCCAGGTATAAGTAATTAATCACACCTGGTTGTAAGCTTAATCACCTGTCACTGCTTCTAATTATTCACTCCATTTAAAGCACATTCATAAAAAATATTTGCCTTAACAACCTCAAACTCTCAAAGCCATAAAACACGCCTTGCATACGAGGCAGTGTTGGTGAGGGAGTGTTGGTGATTGTTGGTGAGGGAGTGTTGGTGATTGTTGGTGAGGGAGTGTTGGTGATTGTTGGTGAGGGAGTGTTGGTGATTGTTGGTGAGGGAGTGTTGGTGATTGTTGGTGAGGGAGTGTTGGTGAGGGAGTGTTGGCGATGCAGTGTTGGCGATGCAGTGTTGGCGATGCAGTGTTGGCGATGCAGTGCTGGTGACTCAGTGTAGGTGACTGTTGGTGATGCAGTGCTGATGTAGTGTTGGTGACGCAGTGTTGGCGAACGTGTGGGACTGTGAAGCTAATTTACCATCGGTAAAGTTCAGGAAAAATTGGCTGAGTTAATTGAATGTCAGTTTGAAAATCCAGTTGGTGTGGAGAGACCAAATGAGTCTGGTATAAATTTTGTTGTGTTGGAAAACCAAAATGTAGAACTATGTTTACACTTACTGGGAAGAATTTGGGTTTTGAGAGCAGCGGGAGCAGTAGTGGGAGCAGCAGCGGGAGCAGCAGCGGGAGCAGCAGCGGGAGCAGCAGCGGGAGCAGCAGCGGGAGCAGCAGCGGGAGCAGTAGTGGGAGCAGCAGCGGGAGCAGCAGCGGGAGCAGCAGCGGGAGCAGCAGCGGGAGCAGCAGCGGGAGCAGCAGCGGGAGCAGCAGCGGGAGCAGCAGCGGGAGCAGTAGTGGGAGCAGCAGCGGGAGCAGCAGCGGGAGCAGCAGCGGGAGCAGCAGCGGGAGCAGCAGCGGGAGCAGCAGCGGGAGCAGCAGCGGGAGCAGCAGCAGGAGCAGCAGCGGGAGCAGCAGCAGGAGCAGTAGTGGGAGCAGCAGCGGGAGCAGTAGTAGGAGCAGCAGCGGGAGCAGCAATAATAAGAGCATCAGCAACAGAAGCTGCAATAGTATCTACATGAGCAGAAGGAATAGCATTAGTAGGGACATCAACAGTAATAGCGACAGGTGCATTAGCAACAGCAGAAGCCAAAGCAGGAGGGACAGAAGCAGCACTAGCAGGAAGAAGAAGAATGAGAATTCAAGTGTGAGTATCAGCAAGAAAGTTTAACAGAAGCAGTGGCAGCCTCACTATACATCCTTACTTATTGCTTCACTTTATTTTAATCTTTATTAATTTGTAAATCATACGTATGTTAAAAATAGAAAAGAAACACTATGTCTTTAATGATTAAATAAAACTCTAGAGTAAATGTGCTTTGCAGCGGCCTTTACAACTAACAATAACAGCCTGGAAACAATTTACTTGCTGGAGGCGACCGGGTCGCTGCCAGTGTTCCCAAATTCATCAGCCGATCCTCACCCTTAATTGATCTCTGGACATTCTTTGCTCTCGCCAACGTTACAGCCTCAGCGTTGCTATGTGACGGTGACCTGTTGTCTTACATTCCTCAGGGAAAACCATTCGACACGGGTTTGTGACCTGTGATGACCCAGGCCATCTTAGGTCACAGGGTCGCTGCAAGAAACATATGCTTGCATGTGTTACTGTAGATTAAATACTTTAATACTTCTGAGTTTCGAAAGTTATTCAGGAGCCCGGCCCTGAGTCAGGCTTTTCTGGTGTTTGCTTGATCAGCCAGGTTGTTGCTGCTGGCAGCCTGATGGACCACATACCCATTACAGACAGGTTGGTCTGGTACTTGTTGAAGATGTTTGTCCAGTTTCCTCTTAAAGACTTCTACACTTGTTACCAGTGTTTCTGATATCTTTTGATAAATGTTGAATTTCCTAGGTTATCTTAGGTTAAATTCACATAATGTACTTTTTATGTGTCTATAACATCTCTCTGCCCTCAAGACAATTGTTAAAAAGAATTGTTATATGTAATGCATGCAAATCTAAATACAAATTTCACCTGAGATTTCCTTTCTGCTTCATATCGTATGTTGCTCGTGAAGCAGTGGAAGCAGTAGCAGTAACAAGAGCAGCAACAGCAGCAGCAGCGTTTTGGGTGATGCAAGTCCAAAGCCACAATTACTTGCACCGCGTTATCAGTGAAGAGCAGGCAGCTCACACCCTCCACGTTATTGTTCTCCACTACCCAGTACTAACACCCACTGCACCACCACCACCACCACCACCACCACCACCACCACCACCACCACCACCACCCAGTCCGTCACCCTCGGTGCGAGTTAGTCAGTCCCTCGAGCCTAAAGCATAGGCATGCGGCCAGATCTTATATACCAAAGCAGAAGTGACATGAAGCAGTCCCTACGAGTTGAAGTAGGTCATGTTGAACGGCTGTTTAACAAATAACTTGCAGAAGAATTTCCACTATACAGAAGACAGTAAAAGATGAGGTAATCAGTCCCACAGCCTACGTGCTAAGCACCGTATTCTTGTTGAATTTGGGGTACAGGCAGGAGGATGGGCGCTAATATACAGGAGTCAGTGAGGTGCAACAGATGAAGGCGTGAGACCCAGCAGTCGAAGTCGGTCTGCGAGGCTGAGGGACTCATTACCTAGTCTTCTACAATCTTACGTTAAAGTCTCTGTATTGTATTGATAATGTCACTGGTAGGAGAATGTCTACAAAATAGAGACCCAGATATTATACATGTGTCTAAGTTACCATCGTGTTATTATATACCATTGGTATACTGCGTGCACTCAAGACATTAAAGAACGTTTCGCCACGAGTGGCTTTTTCAGGACTGAAGAAGTCATTTGTGGCTAAACGTTTCTCTAATAAATATCTTGATCAATTCACACGTGTCATTCACCTACAAGGTGTCAGTGTAACCAACTACTTCACCAGCTGTTTCTTAAAACTAACATTGGCCCCTCAAGGGAGGTTCCTTGACGTTGGTGAGGGGCTCTTGATCTAAGGAAATGTATCTGCTCCAGTTCCCTGAATTGAGTCTGAATGCTTTCCATATGCCCCCCCCCCACAGGCGCTGTGTAATCCCTATGGGTTTATCGTTCCCACATGACAATAATAATAATCGCTCTTGCAACGAAGGTAAACTCATTCCTCCTCCAGATACATTAATATGTTATAAATGGTATTACAAAAGAGACAATAGTACGACAGCATTAGTGTCTGCCAAACTATACCAGAATATAGTATGTAAATGTAGCCTAAAGCTGCGTATGTATAAGCTATTAAAAAATTAATAGAAGCGGTTCAGCACCGGATTGTGCATTTTTTCAACGGAAAATAATCATGGCACTTATCAAGTAAATATAGATCTCAATGAAAATACGAGAAAGACTTAGGAGTTCTGGTCAGCTGTGATCTAAATCCAAGACAGCAGTACATCAGTGCTTATATTTGCAACACTTGGGTATCTTTATGGCCAAAACCTCTCGCCTGCACAACAGGCTTCTTTAGTCACACACTCTAGTATAAAAAATTAGGCCGCTTCCCTATGCTTTAGGCTCGAGGGACTGACCACCTCCTGCCTAGGGTGACGGACTGATAACATTAATAAAACTACTGCTTTCAGTGCTGCATTGATCTGTATTCCACTGAAGAAGCCCGTTGTGCAGACGAAACGTTAAGACAATAAAGATACCCGAGTGTTGCAATTTTCTCAACTTGTCGGTATTGTATGCCATCATTAATAATATACAAAGAAGGATGGCGAAGTGTGAGGACAGTCGGTTCCGAAAGTTACAAGCAATGTGAGATGCTTGGGTAGATGTTGCAAGCATTGTGAGATGCTTGGGTAGATGTTACAAGCATTGTGAGATGCTTGGGTAGATGTTACAAGCATTGTGAGATGCTTGGGTAGATGTTACAAGCATTGTGAGATGCTGGGGTAGATGTTACAAGCATTGCGAGATGCTGGGGTAGATGTTACAAGCATTGCGAGATGCTGGGGTAGATGTTACAAGCATTGTGAGATGCTGGGGTGGATGTTACAAGCATTGTGAGATGCTGGGGTAGATGTTACAAGCATTGTGAGATGCTGGGGTAGATGTTACAAGCATTGAGAGATGCTGGGGTAGATGTTACAAGCATTGTGAGATGCTGGGGTAGATGTTACAAGCGTTGTGAGATGCTGGGGTGGATGTTACAAGTATTGTGTGGTGCTGGGGTGGATGTTACAAGTATTGTGTGGTGCTGGGATGGATGTTACAAGTATTGTGTGGTGCTGGGGGTGGATGTTACAAGTATTGTGTGGTGCTGGGGTGGATGTTACGAGTATTGTGTGGTGTGGGGTGGATGTTACAAGTATTGTGTGGTGCTTGGGGATGGATGTTACAAGTATTGTGTGGTGCTGGGGGGGTGGATGTTACAAGTATTGTTTGGTGCTGGGGTGGATGTTACAAGTATTGTGTGGTGCTGGGGTGGATGTTACAAGTATTGTGTGGTGCTGGGGTGGATGTTACAAGTATTGTGTGGTGCTGGGGTGGATGTTACAAGTATTGTGTGGTGCTGAGGGGTGGATGTTACAAGTATTGTGTGGTGCTGGGGTGGATGTTACAAGTATTGTGTGGTGCTGAGGGGTGGATGTTACAAGTATTGTGTGGTGCTGGGGTGGATGTTACAAGTATTGTGTGGTGCTGGGGGGTGGATGTTACAAGTATTGTGTGGTGCTGAGGGGTGGATGTTACAAGTATTGTGTGGTGCTGGGGGGTGGATGTTACAAGTATTGTGTGGTACTGAGGGGTGGATGTTACAAGTATTGTGTGGTGCTGAGGGGTGGATGTTACAAGTATTGTGTGGTGCTGGGGTGGATGTTACAAGTATTGTGTGGTGCTGGGGTGGATGTTACAAGTATTGTGTGGTGCTGGGGGGTGGATGTTACAAGTATTGTGTGGTGCTGGGGTGGATGTTACAAGTATTGTGTGGTGCTGGGGTGGATGTTACAAGTATTGTGTGGTGCTGGGGTGGATGTTACAAGTATTGCTGTGGATGCTGGGGGGTGGATGTTACAAGTATTGTGTGGTGCTACAAGTATTGTGTGGTGCTGGGGGGTGGATGTTACAAGTATTGTGTGGTGCTGAGGGGTGGATGTTACAAGTATTGTGTGGTGCTGGGGTGGATGTTACAAGTATTGTGTGGTGCTGGGGGGTGGATGTTACAAGTATTGTGTGGTGCTATTGTGTGGTGCTGGGGTGGATGTTACAAGTAGGGGTGGATGTTACAAGTATTGTGTGGTGCTAGGGGGTGGATGTTACAAGTATTGTGTGGTGCTGGGGGGGGATGGTGTTGGATGTTACAAGTATTGTGTGGTGTACAAGTATTGTGTGGTGCTGGGGGGTGGATGTTACAAGTATTGTTACAAGTGGTTGCTGAGGGGTGGATGTTACAAGTATTGTGCTAGGGGTGGATGTTACAAGTATTGTGTGGTGCTGGGGGGGTGGATGTTACGAGTATTGTGTGGTGCTGGGGGGTGGATGTTACAAGTATTGTGTGGTGCTGGGGGGTGGATGTTACAAGTAAATGTTTCAAGTATTGTGTGGTGCTGGTGCTGAGGGGTGGATGTTACAAGTATTGTGTGGTGCTGAGGGGTGGATGTTACAAGTATTGTGTGGTGCTGGGGGGTGGATGTTACAAGTATTGTGTGGTGCTGGAGTGGAAGCAAGAGCTGCCTTGCAGTGTTACTGGTATTAAACTGATTTTTTACCAAGTTGATGTGATCGTTCCTTCCATTATAGTTACAGTTGATTTTGTGTTCATTTACCCAGCCTCGTTGCGTGTCATTACGGTTTCTCTCTCTCTTAGAACGTCCATCTAACGGGTTTCTTAGTTTTGCTGGTCCTTAGTTCCCTATATCAATGTAGTTATGAGTACCAACAGAAGGTCTGGGTGGTGTGACAGACAGCTTCACTGAACATGTCATTAGACGGCTAAGATCTACGTAGGAGAAGCATGTGCTATTTTTTTCTGACAATACAAATACCCCTCCCTCTCTACCCCTCTGAGAAAACACTGGTTTTCTGACGAAGAAAACACTCGGTTATCCCCCCTTCCCTACCTCTCCAAGGACGTTTTCCTGTTTTTTGGCGATGAAAACTCTCCGGCACTCCTCCCTCTAAACCTCTCTGATGAAATATCTTTTTCCTAGCCAAGAAAACACTAATGCCCCTCCTCCTCTACCTCCCAGGGTAAACATTTTCCTAACCCTTGAATGGTATGTAAGTACGACGTGGAAATGTATTGGATACTTCTATAAGCAATGATGTTTTTCCCACTCATTTTCATTTTTAAATCAGAACGTTTCAGCTACACAGTTGGCTTTATGAAGTCAACGTGGACTCGATAAAGCCCACCCACAATATTGGCTTTATCCACTGTATCTTTCCTGTGCCCAAGCAGTAGGTAAAATTTTTTTTCTTCAGGTAACATAAGCCTTTCCTGTGGCAGGAGAAAATCTCACCACTAATGCCTCATCCTCCTATTTTTACACTGCCCTCCGTCAGCCTAATGGCATCCTCTGAAAAATAAAACATGGCAGAATAATTAATCACCGTGGCTAATAACACCCAGAAGAAATTATGTAATGAAGGAAAGACACGGGTGCTGAAGAAGTTTTTATTGTTTTCGCTTTGTGCAAAGCTTTGTCACTCTACACTGAGTGAAACGTTCAGGAGAGGAGCCTTATGACGGTTTCGGTCCTTCCTGGACCATTGTTAAGTCATTTAAGTGGAGAAAAAATGAATAACACAGATTGTTGTTTGTTGTTGACGTTCTGCATCTCTCATTTTTATTACTATAAGCAGTACGCTGCTGTGTCAGCATTATTATGTAGGTATCAAAGCAGTAAAGTCGGCTAGTATATGATGGTGCTGGTAATTACTCTGTTGGTTCATTAGGTAAGGAGATGTGTGGTTTGAGTAGCGTGAGGAGGGTGCTGGTCATGCCTCTCCAGCTATATAGCTCATTAAACTCTGTATTCAGCAGAGAAAAGTTCATTCTTGGTCCTTCCTGCGCCTTGTGTTGTGACTGAGGTGTGCCCAGAGGAGTGCCGTGGGAGGAGACGCCCGGGGACGTGCCATGGAGGCGGGTCTAGGTCCTGAGGTAAGGTAGCGGGTGTATATTTCAACTGATATTAGTTAAAATTAAAGGTTGGGGATCAGAGCTGTTTTTTGGGGGTGATTGGTGTAACCCTTTTTCCGTACCATTATTTTATATAAGCTAAATTGAATACATCAGATAAGTAGGTAAAAGCTCACAGATGCAGCTAATGTGACGTTTTACTGTGGCACCGTATTGCTTCTGGAGAGCGAAACGTTGCTACAATAAAATACCACATTAGTTGCATCTGTGTCCTTTAATCTTGTAATTTGTCGGTAATTTTACCATTATTGCTTAAAGCTGTTTCCCTGTCATATTCCTTATTCCAGTAAGCTCGGGTGCCTGGCACTAGACACTTTGGAAAGACCCATTCATCTCTGTTATCAGAATAAAACTGAATTACTTGATATTCAGCAGATTGTTTTATATCACCAGAACTTTGATGCTGGAGTCGTTCATGGCGTCGCTCATGGTGTCGCTCATGGCGTCTTTCATGGTATCGTTCATGACGTTTCATTTGTCTCGGTCTACTGACACTCACCCTGTGACAGGGGGGTCAGCTTTCTGTTATCACCTTGTGACAGGGGTGAGCTTTCTTGTATCACCGTGTGACCAGGGGGGGGGGGTTAGGGTGGAGGCGTGGCTCCAGTGACAGTGGCAGACTAACAATATTCATGTTGTCCACGTATACGCTACGATAGACAATAATGGGGTTTAAACCTATCTTCTACAAGAGGGTCATTAAGTCTGCGTTAGTGCTGTTCACTGCCAGTCGAGAATACTTCAGTCCTTGAATTAGGGAGTGAAGCAAATCATACCGTTACATACATATCATACATATACATTTCTCTGTATATCCTGTTGCCACGCTGCGAGGAATGTGTTGTGTGTTTGAGATAACAGTTATTTGAGTAGTTCCCAGTGGTTTTGTGGTGATTGGTCTCACTACGATACAGTCATTGGTATTACTACGATACAGTCATGGGTATTACTACGATATAGTCACTTTCAGAAGCTTTGTGAAAGTGACTGTAATAAGTAGCACTGAGGTAAAGTGTGTACTCACCAAATTGTCGTTGCAGGGGTCGATTCATTGTCATATATATAATGTAATGTGTGTGTGTGTGTCTCCCCTAGTTGTTCTCGCTTATCTGTTTTTACAGGAGTTGATTCACAGCTTCTGGCCCCGCTTCTTCATTAACCCTATTGCATTTTTTTATTAACATTTCACTATGGGATGGTTTTACAGGATCCCACCAGGCCTATAATTGAAACTTGATTGAATCTGTGTGTAGGGGAAGGGGAGATTGTGTGTTGTCTGTTAGCGACTGGTTATTGGCTACGTTACTGACTTTATCCTCGTGACTTGCTTTACTTTTGTTACCGGCTTTATCTTCGTTGTATAAAGTAAATAAGGCTCCGTTGTTTCGTTTACTTTATTGTTGTGGTGGTTGCTTTGTAACGAGAGCAAAAGTAAGGTTCGTCGAGCATTATCACATCAAAGATTGCTCATGATATTCGCAAGGTCGGCTGTCACATTCGCGGCTTCGATTGCATATAGCTGGTTAGAATGCGATCTTCGAAGGCTCGACTGATATTCGTGAGGTTGGGTATTCGCGGGTTCAGCTGTGCTTTACGCACCGGTTAGTTGCTGTAAGGCCAGCACTTCACGACAGACAAGTTGAACACAACACTGCAATGTTATTGTTGGTTCACGGTCAGATGTTGGCGTCTTAATTGGACGGTATGTTCACTGACCTGTGTGTGTGTGTGTGTGTGTGTGTACTCACCTAGTTGTACTCACCTAGTTGATCGATATATATATATATATATATATATATGTGTATGTACCTGGAGGTTACCTATATTATCAACGCCCCCGCGGCCCGGTCCATGACCAGGCCTCCCGATGGATCAGGGCCTGATCAACTAGGCTGTTACTGCTGGCCGCACGCAGTCCAACGTATAAATAAATTGTGTGTGTGCAATAAGATCACCAGTTCATTTATAATGTGAGAAATCACGAAATCACTTGGAATTTCACATATATCTACACAGGTTAATGGGTATTTATCTCTTCCTATGTATGGATATTACCTTGAAATCGGCTTCCAGGTCTTGGTACCCCAGTCACAGAAACACAGTTCTTGTTGGTTATTATCACTCAGCTGCACACTGTCTCATAACATACACTGAAGTATATCTCCGGTCTCGTAAAACACTTAAAGCCTACTTTTCAATAGGCGTTAAGTGTTATGATCTTAGTATTGTGATCTGAGTATTATGATCTTAGTACCGGCACAGCCTTAACTCTCTTAGTTTACTGCATGTGGGATTTAGACTGGCTAATAAAGGTTTTTAAGAATACCGTAAGTGGTACGTAGCCTTGGAGACTTATTCTTCTTCTTTTCGTTTCCAGGAAATTTTTAGACTGTGTAAATTTAAAACACGTAGGTCATCAATCAATAATGTCATCACCATAAAACACGTTACGAACCACTTAGGTCTGCTCATAAACAGCTTAGGTCAGCTATAAGCCACTTATATCAATTTATAACCCCCTTCAAGGACGGTGCCTTGATGTCGATGTGGGGCTCATGATCCAAGGAATTGGCTAGTTGTATAGCCACTACGGGTTTAGCTCCTCGCCTGATGATTAAAATAAGAAATAAATTATTAAACACTTTGGTCAGGTTATCAACAACTTGGATCAGGTTATATACAAGTCACGTAGGCCAGGGCATATAAAGTACTTTGGTCAACTCAGTTAAACATTAAAATTTCATAAAACACCAAGGTCAGGTGCTCGTGGCCTGGCTGGTAGCAGCCTCTGCTCACAGAGGGATCGGGATTGATCCCCGGCACGGGTGAAACGTTGGGAATGTTTCTTTATACCAACTGCCCCTGTTTACCTAGCATTAAGTAGGTATATAGGTGTTAGCCGAGTACCAACTGTTATGGGTCGCATCCTGGGGGAGAGAAGATTAAAAGGGACCCCCCCCCCTCCACTAGAAATAAAACAGGTAGTCATTGCACACAGTATCCTGGGTTATCCTGGGCGGCTAACTCTCCGAATTGATGCCCCTAACACAATCTTAGCTTGATCATAGATTGGTTTAGCACCATAGATTGGTTTAGCACCATAGATTGGTTTAGCACTTAACCAATGAATATCAGAAACATTTGCAGAAAAAGTGTAGGTCTTCAGGATCAACCAGGCTGTGACAGATATTTAGGTCAGCGGGCCGCCAGTAGCAACAACCTGGTTAATTGGGCAACCAGACAAGCCTAGTCAAGGGCCGGGCTATGGTAATAGGAAAACTAGAAACCGATGACAGGACTGCACATAGAACGAGGCTTCCTGTTAAAATTGGACATCATTCCCGTGGTTGTCGTTTTCTGGAAGTCATACAATTTTTAACGAGATGTCATTGTGAGGACGGTGTGGAAGGTTGTTTATTCCCGGACCTTCTGATACCCCGTCACCCAATATTTATAATTACACAATATATTATTGTAAACGGAGCGTTAATTGCCTCGAAATGACAATAAGTGTGATAAACATTTATGCCGTTGAAAAACTATTTTCTGATTTTGTTTGGATGTTCAGCTACGTAATTAACTTCTATTACTTCGCTTTCTGTGCTATTATGCCAGAAATATTTTAAGTCAGTGCTCATCTAAACTGCATTAGATCCAGCAAAAAAAAGTTACGGCAAATCAAATCAATCATTACGTGGTAAGCGCCCATGAGAAGATATTAATATTTTTGTTTTTTTTTTTAATGGGTGAATCTGAAGGGGTAATGACCGGTGATTGGCTGAAGCTGTAGCAGTGAGACACGCTGATTGGTCAACTGAGATCAGGTAACTTTCCCGCCCGCCGCCAGGACTCGCCGCCAGAGTTCGTCAACACTCAACTCTTGAGCAAGGTTCCGTCCTTTTTTGTGTGTATTTTATAATACTTTAGTTAAATTTTCATGGCAGTGAAAGTGTTAAGTGTTGGGAGGTAGGTGAAGTGCACTTGCAAGTGACTTGTAAAGTGAGAAGTGGATCGTAAGTGGTGTGTGCAGCTCAGGGTAGAGCAGCACCATGCGGCACCCATCATGGAGTGCATCTCCCCAGGTGTGCCCACGCTATCTTGTCGTTTTCTTTGTGATTATATTAACAGTATGGTGTGCTTTGCCGAGATAAGGATGCCCGTGTTTTGTCCAGGTCAGTTTACCGCTTATAAAGTTATGAAGGTCCACACATTTAGTAATCAGACCTAACGATGCTCAACCTGTGATCGTGTCTCACATTTCCCCCGCCATTAGTCTGGTATATTATTGCTTATTGTAGTGGTTCATTACATTGCGTAAGGAAAGTTTCGAACAAGCAAAAAGATGGTACATGTATTGTGAGTTATCTCCTTTTTTCTACGTGGCGATCCCTCATGAGGGGGGGCTTGATGCTAATGAAAGTCTTGATCCAAGGAATTGGAGCTGACCTTTCCGTCCTTGATTGCCTAGCATTCACCAGGCGTTTTATAACTTTACAGGTTGAGGCCTTCCCCATGAATATACACGTGTGTACGCAGATGAATGAAGGAAATAGTGCTTTAGGTAATATGTAATATAATCTAAAATCAAAGGTACTTTTACAATTTTTTTTTTTGTAAACTGTGTGATCTTAATAGCTTTAATGGCAGTTTACGTTAAAAAAGTTTTTGAGCAGAAATAATGGCAACTTTTGTGTTAATATCAAACGGCACAAACTCTCGTTTTATTTTTTTTTACTGTTACTGCTTTGATTCTTTTCTAGTCTTTCATTTTAACTATTTAATTACATGAAAATTGATATCCTAGACTGAGGATGAGGGAGCAATGAACAGGGTATTTATGGGTGTATAACATCAAATATTACTTTCAGGGTGAATATAAAATTACTTGAGTAATGTGGCCGTTGATTGATATGTTCATTGATTAAAAATCGTCTGGTTGATTATTGACCACATCGCCATTTAACTGACGTACTCAACCTCATTTTCAAGGACACTTGAAGCAATATGTCCTAACATCAACCTTATATTATAATTTATATTCTTAAACAAAACATTTTTCTCTTCCAATGCTATACTGTATAGGGTAGGTTAGATGGATGATAACTAGCCAAATTTAACATACATTATCACCAGTAAATGCAATAATGTACGAAGAGAATAATCATGAGATAGCAGAAAATATGGGATCCCCTTAAGAGGCTCTTGATCCAAGGAATTGGACCTTCCTTTCCCGTGAAATCTGAATTTCTCCCATTCTGCTTGGCTCGGTATAACCCTTGTGGGTTTAGCGCTCCCCATGAATTTAATAACATGCCACCTAGAAGACTGAAGAAATATTAGCATTGCAAAATATAAAAGTTTTAGTCAGGTATAAATTAATACAGGATTTGCATATATTTTAATCATCTTAGTCTTTGTTGTTGCTGATGCTGTCATCGGAGGAAAAGGTGTTTGTGAAGTCTTTCTTGACTCTTGTTTGAGTATTTCCTTTATCATCAGTGACGCCATTAATACTTCCACCATTGTCATGACCGCCTGTTGAAATTTGTATTTTACAAAAAAAAAAAAAAAGTGTAAAAATTAAGGTAAATCCTCAGTTTTGCTGTACAGCATTTGAAGTTAAGTTAATTATAAAGGAAAACCTAAAATTGGCAAGTATTCACTATTAATAAGAAACAAGTAAACACAAGCACACATTTTTCTAGATACATGTTGCACCATCAACCACGCTAGTATTAGGTTAGGTCTTCATACATCTCGTACAGTCAAACTTACCCACTAGGTTATATCCTTGGGAAGACTAACTTTGTGATATTGGGCTCTCTATCTGTTAAAATAATCTTGCAATGTCATAATATAAATAGGTAACACGGAGAAGGTAGAATAAAGAATGAAATAAAATATAAATTACCGTTCAACCTGTTGGGTAATTTAAAGAATATAGTGTCTTGGGTTTTTATGGAATTATTCGTTATTGATCAAGGCGGTGGGGGATCTGACCTGAAATATGCGGTACTATGATCCACAGGGAGGACTCAGGCCCTTGTAAAACACGCTTTACTGGTTAATCAGACTCGAGGGAGAGCGGGCAGACTTATGAAATTTAAGAAAGTCAGGATATCATCGTTACTCATCAGAATTACCATCTTGTAAGTATCCATTGTTATCATCAATGTAATCATCATTTTTCATCACTAACTTAATTTGTATCCGGTCTTAATGTCCATTTTTCTCATTATCCCAGGTCCATCTTGGTTCGAATCTTTTATCTTTCTCTTTAATAGGTGACTTTGTAAATGGTACAAGTCGACCGAAACGTCGTCGTAAACTCCTCTCTTCTATGTGCGGGTTATTTGTGTATCTTTAACAGCTTCGCCGACAGCCTCTCCCTCTTCACCGTCATCTCCCTTGTTGCATCTGCGTCTGTCGTGTATCCACATATATTTTTTGGGTGTCGCGGAGAGGAGGAAAAGATGAAAGTAAAGACTAGTCATGAAGTTTGTTTTATTGTATTTATGTTAATATTGTTATAGTCATTCTATTTGGATTTTCCCTCAAAGGAAAGGTTATGCGGGAGGAGAGGAAGAGGTGGAAAGTCATTGTGCTGTGCTTGATACACCACTGTTATGGTCGTCAAGATGACAGTAGACATGGTCGTTAAGATGACAGACTGTCATCATCATGACAGTTGACAACAACCATGGTCAAGATAACAGACATGGTAGGCTTGAGTTGTACAGTGTTTGCTGGCCTGCTAGGCTAAATACCTCTTTCCTCCCTCCAAGTTACTCAACCAACAAATCTTTATTAACAAAAACTATCCCCGGAAGGTTGTCTTATGTTTTGCGCCATTTATATTGCCTTGGGCTGCTTGTTTCCCAAACGCTGCTGAGTATAAGAAAAAGGCTAAGCAAGGAAGGCTTTATTAAACAAGCTTCTCCTCCCCTCACAACATAGCTTAATTTTACAAGTTATTAACCCCACAAACTCCTAGCATGTATCTGAAACATTTCTTTAAAGCATTGTTACATATTTCATTTGAAAAATATGGACGCTTGTGATCTGTTGTCAGAGTTAAATTTTCGATCGGTGAAGGATTTGTCTGCCTGGTTGACCAGGCTAGTACCAGACGAGCCTAACCCATGGCCGGGCTCCGGGAGTAGTAATATTAAACTCATCAGAGGTAAAGGTGATAGTATGGGATGGTAAGTGGAACTTTCAGCGATTGACCCCTTCAAGGGGTGTGCCTTGATACTGGTGAAAGACTCTTGAGCCAATTAATTACAACCTTTCATCATTCTTGGATCAAATCTGATTACTTTCAATTCTCCAGTAACTGTAGCGCCTTTACGTGTTTAATGCTTCACCATAATTATCAACCATTGGGGCATTCTCTTGTAAATGACAAAATATTTCACTTAATTATTTTTAAGCTCTAAAAGTCTCAGTCTAGCATGTCAAGAATACTCCTCTATCATCAAGAGCTCCCTCAATACCAAAACTGTTGACATTTCATTTGCCAAGGAGTCTCCTCACACAGGTTTTTTTTTTTTCTTAGAACGACAAAAACATGTAGTCGCAGTGGATTTCTTTATTGATACAACGTTTCACCCTTTTAAAATACATAACAGAAACGAGAAACAGCTTAAATAGGGCAGAAGTCAGGTACGTCTTGGCTTTAAGTTTAATTGAGGTACTGCCGGCGGGCTACCGTCTTATTTTAAGTTTTATTAATTCTAGAATTATTAATGCTGAGGGGCAGTGGTGTTATGGTGAAACATTTCCTTTAATCAGTATCCTGAATTGTACACAGTGACTTTTACCATAATTCGTGTGTACATGGGCCGATAGGCAGCCTGCAGTACCTGAAACTTAAAACCTTTACACATATGATGACTCTTGCACCCGACCTCTGCAGTCTTTAAGCAGTTTTTCTCCAATTTGATAGATGCTTTACATAATAAAGCCTACCCGTGGGTAAAACGTTGTCCCAATAAAGAACACCGCTACTAGTGATTTTTTTTTAACCACTTAGCATCGCCTTCGGTTTCCAACTGATAAACATTGTCGTTGGCATAGTAGTTAGAACAAGTCAAGAAGCAGCTTATGATGTTCATTGTTATAGTGTGTGTAGTGCTACAGTATCTGTCGATTTGGCCCACCTCATGGTGAGCGAAAATCACACTTTATGCTCACCATGAGGCAGGTCAAAACGGCAGAGGTTCGAATCCTCGGCTAGTCGCAGTATTCTT